>NW_004086081.1:0-67775 GCF_000220395.1 Ichthyophthirius multifiliis
AAATAATAAATTTAAATTAAATTTTCTTAAAAAATTATAGAATTAGAATAAATATTATTGATCTTAAACTAATAAATTTAATAAAAAGAAAATAATGTAAATATTGTAAATAAAGTTTTTAAAATATAGTTGAAAAAAATCCTAATATAAAAAATTTCTTATTTTATTATGTTAAAATATTGAAAAATTAAAAAAGAATTATTAATGAAAAATATATTTTTTATTTGGTTTAAAATAAAATTTTTTGTGTTTGTAATAAAAATTATATTTTGTTTAAAATAAAAATTGTTGAGTTTATAATATAGAATTATATTATTTTTAATAAAATAAAAAATATAAAATAAAATAAAATAAAAAATTTAGTTTATATATATTTTATTATATTTTTTTTAAATTAAATACATTATAATAATAAAATCACTTGACATTGTTGTTAAGAAGACAGCTATTTTTTCTGATTTTAGATTGTACTTTTGATACAATTATTTAATATATTTAGTAATCTAAAATCAAATTTTATTAAAATTAAAAAGCGATACTAATTTTTGATTTAATTAATTCTATTAAAATATCAACTAATATTTATATTAGTTATTTTATTAAGATTTTAACAATTTTTTGTATAAATATATTTAAAAAAAAAAATTAATTTAGCATTAATAAAGATATAAATATATAATTTTTAGTAAATATTAAAATAAAGCTTTTTTGAATTTCTTGTTGAGTAAAGTTGTTGAGTAAAGTTAATAATTAAAATTGATTTTTTAACTATTTAAAACTTTTATTATAATTTATATAAATATGTATTTGAAAATAAAAATAATTATTATAAAAAAATAAAAATTATAAATAAATTAATTTAAATTAGCCAAAAAAATTAAATAATGTTTATAAAAATAGCATTATTATATATTTTTTATTCAATTAAAAATAAAAATACTTAACAAAATAATTTATAAAGGTTGATATAAAAAACCCTTTTTTTAATATATAGAAAATACGAAATAATTTTATATTCTGATATGTAGATGAATTGCATCATTTTGTGCTTGTTTTTAAAAAAATTATTAGGTTATCGGAGTGTATTAAATTTAAAAAATATTTTCGTAAAAACAATTTTTTTTCTAAATTTATTTAAGTTTACATTAAAATTAAATATTTTTCTTTTTATTAAATATGAATTTTTATGTAATAATATTTATTTTTTCATATTTTATTTTAAGAATTATTATAAAAAATAAATATAAATTCTATTTACTCAAAAATTCCATGATTATTATTCTTGATTATTAAATAAACTAAATGCTCTTTCTACTGACTCTATACCACAATAATAGCATTCTCTAGAAAGTAAATTATCAATTATTTATTAATTTTTTTCAAACTCCATTTTATCTTCATTAGTTAAAACATTCATAAGTTATTATTACAAAACTACTTCATTTTTATTATTAGCTTTTTTAAGTTGAAAGGCACCGCTTAGACTTTTAAATATTTTTTTAAATGTATAATTATCGTTATCATTATTATTTTATTTAAAAGCAAGTATTATTTCCTTCTATTTATTTTTAATAGTTAAATTTATTTTTTATAAATAATCTTCGAGCATAATAATTTTTTGTTTGTATTGAAAAGTAAAAGTATCGTTTTTTATTTATTTTACTAAACATGTTCTATGAAAAGCATGTAAGCATGGAAATACATAATGATCTTATTCAATTATATTTTCAAAACAAAGTTTACAATTTATTTCATCTTTAATATAAATAAATTTTTGATTGTAAAGTCTAATTTCTTTCTTTAAATTCTCTGACATATTATTATAATTATTCATATCATCTTTTAATTCTTCTATTTAATTATTATACTCTTCAAGATTTTTGCAAATTTATTCCTTTAAAAAGTCAATTTAATCAAACTCATTAAAATAAGGAAGTAAATCTTCAATTTTAAGTAAATCATTATCTAATATTTCTTATGATTTATTATTTTTAATCATATAAATTGCTATTTTTAAATAAAGTTTTTTTCTTAAGTCTTCACTTATTGGTTTTAAAGCATATTATTTTGCTAATTCAATATTATTATTTTATAAAGCTAAATTTACTGCTAGCTCAAAATAATCCATAAGACCATAAAGGACCATAACTAATTCATGAATTTCATTTCTTTCAAATAAACGTAGAGCAAAATCAAAATCAAACATAACTTTTTAGTTTTTATCATTATCTTATGTATATTTCATTATGTATTAAATCAATATATCCTTATATTCTACACCACCTCTTACGAGAAAGAAAATATATAGATTGTGTATAATTTTATCTTTTATTTTTAATTCATCAATACAATGTTGCAAAAATGTAATTCCATATCCAAAAGAAGATTTTATATTCATTAAACCCGAAATTAATTTAGAAAACTGATAATCCTGAGCATTTTTTATTAGAAAATCAATAACTTCCTTAGGTTTATATTACAAAAATATATGACAATATTTATAAAGTATTTCCATAACAATATCTTTTTAATTAATTTTACCTAAATATTCTAATACTTTTTCATAATTTTAATCATTTATATAATGAATTATTACGTTTTCATAATTTTATACACTTTCAGCAAATTTTAAACAATCATCAATTCTTCCATGACTTTACATCAATTCAAAAACAGTTTATTCATCTAATTCGTTTAAATTTTCTTGCAAAAATTACTAAAAACTTTTTTTCAACTAGTTTACTTATTAACTTTTATTAATTGTTACTTTTTTCAGTTTCTATAAAAGATCATCATAATTAATACCTTTTTGCTAAATTACTTTTTCATTTTCTTCATTTTAAAATTCAGTAAGATTTATAAGAAATTCTTAATTTTGATAATCAAAAATAAACTCATAACTATGTTTAAGTTAATCTTCTTTAATTTTTTTTATTAGTCTTTCTTCTTCATTCAAAAGTAAGTTAAATTCATTTTCGATTTTATTCATTAAATAGATATAATATTCAGCACGTAAACCTAAAATTATTTTTATTTGAGCCTTCTGGGTTTAAAAATTTAAAGATTTTTAAACAAAACTTAAATAATCTGTATTAAGTTAAAATATATAAATATAATTCAAAACGATAATATAATATTAATACATTGAAAACCTTCAATACATTCTATAGTTTATTAACAAGAAATAAACTTAAGAACAATTTCTTCGAAACTTTTGTTTGAGAAAAAGTATTTTTCTGCAGCCATTTAATATTCTTGACTTTCAAAAAGAGAATCAGCATATAATCCTGCAATCTTTTTTATTTAAATATAAAATAAATTAAATTTACAAATAATTTATATTAATTTATTATTACGTATTCAAGTGTATCTAAATTATATTTTTTACAAACAGAATAAGCTTATTAAAAATCATTTTTATTTAAATATTCAAACCAAGCATTTTTTTCTTCATCATTAATCGCTAATTTTTTAACACATTTATTAGTATATATTATAAATCCATTAGAATAAGAATCGAATTGCATTCCTATTACTTTACCTAAAGTACTTTACAAATTATATTCTTTTACAACTTTATGACTTATTCTACTCATTATAGTTAAATAATCAGTGTGTAATAAATAATAATGAAATTCGGTAATTCCAATAGAAATAGGTTATTCTAAATATTGTTATATATAATTTTTAATTATAAAATTAAATAAATAAATATACCAACAATTAAATATGAGTCTTATTCTACTTTATAATTATCTTCAACAGTTTTTTTATACGATAAAAAATTAATATTTCTTAAAAATGCATCAGTTGGCTCTGACTTATAATCAGTTATATTTGTGCAAACTAAAGCTTCGCCTGTTGTATAAATAATAGAATGAGGTCTGAAATTTTTCTAAGAGTAACAAATGTTCATTAGAAGTGAACTTGAAGAATTAAAAGGTAGTTCCTCTACAATTTCTTTATTCTTTTCATATTTTTTAAACATTTATTAAAGAGGATTTTAATCATAAAAATAATAAAATGCTGAGTTATTCGCAATTAAAACGCAACTTTTTAGATTATTTAAAAAAATTAATTATAATTCATTTAATTTTACGTATATGATTTATTATTTTATTAATTCAATGTATATATGAAAATATTTTATATATTATTTTTCAACTATATTGAATCTATTTAGAATGAATATATTTCTATTTCGCTTTTGTTTTATTTTCTATTTATCTAAAAAAAGAATAATTCTTTTTCGTATGTTCCAATTAACATTTAAACATGATTTTCATTACAAAATTAATCATAAAAAGTAATGCAAGATATATTTTTAGTAAATTTATTTAAGTTTTGTCTTATTTTATTTTCAATAATATTAAAATAATAATTAATTCCGTTTAAACTAGTAAAAATACAATGATATCCTGTATTATCCAAATAAAAATTATCTATTTAAATATAATTATCCTTGTTTCTAAACATATTAATCAAATTATATGATTAGTTGGATTGAGGTAACTACAATTACTCCAAGTTTTAATTTTCTATATCATATCTTTATCTGAATATTTTGTTTGAAGCAGTAAATATTATTATTTATCTTTATGATATTATTAATTTTTTTATATTTTCATGTTCTTGCATATCGATTAATAAAGTTTTTAACTCAAATATTTCTGATGAAATTTCTTCTTCTCTGAATCCATGTTTTTCTGTTAAATTTCTAGAATTTTCCCAACATAAATTATCTTCTTCATATTATTTAATCATTAAAAAAATTAAAAGTATAATTAAATTTTTCTTTATTTTTATAATATATATATATTTATATATATTTATATATATTTATATATATATATTTAAATATAATATATATATATATATATTTGTTTATTATTTATAATTTATTTGTATCTATCGATTCTAATTTTTTTTTTTTATTTTAGTTATTTTTTTACAATATTTAAATTAGTTAAATATTACAATTAATAAAAATTTACATTTTTTTTATTTTTCTAAATATTTTCATTTTCTTTTTTTTATCTAAAAATTTTTATAATTTATTTTTTCTCAAATATATTACTTATCTATAATTTAAAATATTTTCATTAATAAAAAAATATTATAATTTAAAATAAAAAGTTTCATGACAGAAAAATATATGAAAAATCAAATAAAATACTTTAACAAATATTGAAAAATTTAATAATATGTATTAAAATATATATATTTAAAACTTTTATTAATAAAATTATCAAATAATTGTCAAAAGTTCAGAAATAAAAAATTATATCCTATTTTGTAAAACACTTAATAATAAGATTATTAATTTATGGTTTATCTAAAATTTAATAATTTATTTAATACTTATTCTAAATAAATATTAAATAAATAAAAAAGTTTATAAAATAAAATTATAAAAAAGTATGCAAAATTTATAAATATGTAATTAATAAAATATAGAAATAACAAACGATAACTAAGCATATTTAGAAAATTTATAATCATATATAAAATATTATTTATTATAAAATCTTATTAAATAAATATTTTATTTGTTTTTAAATTTTGTATTAAATAAATTAGTAAATAGAAAAATTAGTTTATAAATTTTTTAATGATATTATATGATTGTAAAATATTTAAAAACATTAAAAAATAAGTTCTAAATATTTATTTTATATATCTTTTTATAAATAAAAAATACAGTAAATATGAAATCCTTAATCATAAAAAATAATAATTAGATTTTTAGATTTGCAGAGTTGAAAAAAAAAATTAGTAAAAATAAATTAATAAATTATTAATAAAATTTATAAAAACAGAAGACATTTTTCTTTTAAACAAAATATAAAAAAAAAATATAATATCGAAGTTAAGATCCCCCTATTAAAATATATCTATATATTAAGTTATAAGATAATAAACATATTTTTTTTTTGTTCCAATATTTCTTATTTGACTTTTTACTTTGGAAACTATTATTTATTTAAAAATTCAGAGAATAATTATATTATAAAATAATATCTATAATATTTTATTCTTAAATAATGCATTTTTGTTTACAATTTAAAAATATATAAATAAAATTTCTCTGTATTAAAAAAAAATAAAAATATAAAAATACATTAAATCAAATATAGATAAAATAATCTAAAGAAAAAAGTAAAAAAAAATAATATATATATAAAAAAATCTTAAAAATAAATAAAGAAAATAATAAAAAAAGTAATAAAAAAAATGAGATATTTACTTACAGAAACTGAAGTTTAAATTCCTAATGGAGTAACAGTCACAGCAGCAGCTAGAGTAGTTACAGTGAAAGGACCTCTAGGTTCATTAAAAAGATCTTTTAAACATGCTTCCATTAGCATTTTAAAACCAAAAGATAGTAAATTAAAACTTTAAATTTGGTAAGCCCAAAGAAAATAAAGAGCTTGTTTAACAGCTATTGCTTCTTAAATTAAAAATATGATTAGAGGAGTAACTGAAGGTTATAAATTCAAAATGAAATTAGCCTACGCACATTTCCCTATTTAAGATTTTGTTGCTAAGGATGGAAAATCAATTGAAATTAAGCACTTTTTGGGAGAAAAAAGAGTCAGAAGAATCGATGCTTTAGAAGGTGTTTAAATTATTAAGAAAGAAGAAGAAAAAAGTATAAAAATTTAATCTTTATAATAAAAAAATAAAAAAAATAAAAAAAATAAAAAAGATACTTTAACTTTTACTGGTATTGATTTGAATAATGTATCTTAAACATGTGCATTAATTCACTAATCTTGCTTAGTAAAAAATAAAGATATTCGTCAATTTTTGGATGGTATCTATGTTTCTGATAAAAGAATGGCTTTAAATGATTGAAAATAGTAGTTTTCTAACAACATATAAAATAGTTTATATTTGTGTTTTTGTTTTTGTTTTTTATCCTAAATTTATTTAAATTATATTTAAACTAGTTTTATTCTAAATATTCTTAATGTTTTTACATCAGTTATTAATTATTTTTTGTTCTTTAAAATACTATGAAAATAATAATAATCCCCATATAAAATATAAATAATAAGTGATATTACAAATTTTTTTTAAATTAAATTTAATAAACATAAATTTTATATATTGTTTTTGAAATAATAAATAAAAATATTAAATTATATTTTATGTAAAAAAATAATATTTTTTATATTAAATAATATTGTATTTTTAAAAAACATTATTATTTTTTAAAATATTATTTTGATGTTCTGATGTAAATTAAAAAATTTAAGAATGGTAGGTATAAATTTCTAAAAATATAAACATAATATCAAATTATATTTATTTTTAAAGATATAAAGTTTAATTCATCATATTTATATGTTTTTTATGAATATGATTTATTTATATTATTTTTTATTTCTTTTATGTATTTTTTTTTAAATAAATAAATCAACATAATAAAAAAGTCGAAAAAAACAAAAAAATGGTAAACGGCTTTTTTTTTTTTGATTAATTTTAAATAATAAATAAAGAAAAAACATATAAAAAAATAATAACAATTAATAATATTATAAGAATTTAAAAGTTATTAATTTAAAAAAAAAATAAAAAAATAGAAATGTAATAATACATCTAAATGGATACTATTAATATTCCAAAAACAAAATTAATAAATTATCTTTTTTAAAATATAAAGTTTTATATATATATATTCATTTTATCTAAAAATGCAGATATAGATAAATTTTAATGTACTGATTTGGGAAAAGGTTATGTAAAATAAATGTATCATATAGCTTATATCATGATTTTTATTAATATATTATTTTTGTTTTACGGTTATATAAGAGTTCGTTTTGTTAGAACTGCATTTATATTAAATTACATATTAAACTTATCATACAGCTTATATATTATAATATATAGTATAAATACTGCGGAAAATTAACCTAAAGAATGTATTTATTCAATTATGGTTTAGAAATCTATATTCATATTAACTGTAAAAAAAGAAATAGAATGCTTAATAGTAATAAAATTACCACTTGAAATGGCGGCAAGATAAGCAAATTTATCAAGTAATTAGATTTTCCCTTATATACTGATTTCTAGTGGAAATTTAACTGTTTGTGATTAATATGCTTAAAAAATTGAATTTTTAATATGTTTTAGTCATTTATTTGTTTTTTTATTTGGTTCGATAAGCAATTTTGCTCTTTATTTTTTTTAAGTGTTTATAAAATAAAAAGTAAAGGGCTCTTTTGGATTTGTAATAATAATTTCAACTATATGTATGATTATTGTATATATTATTATTATTTAAATTGATGATGTTGAAAATATAAAAAAAAATGAAAATTGTATTCCTCTTATTTATATTATAAATGTTTATCCAGAAATTAATATTTTATCTATTTTTTCTATGATAATGCTTTAATTTTTATAAGACGAAAACTTATTTAAAAAAATTATTGGATTTATTTTTAAAATTTATAAAAGTCTATGCTAAGATAAGATTTAAGAAAAATTTATTGATAATAATGATATTTAAATTCATAAAGTAAATACTAAAAATAACTTAATGATACCTAAAAATATTTTAAGTATTTAAAATTAAACTAACTTTATTAGAACATCAAATAGTATTTGGGTTGGAGAAAATATTTCAAATAATAATAGTGAAAATAATAGTACATTTAAATACGGAAATTTATTTAAATGAATAAAATAATAAATATAACTTTATTAATATTTTATATATACAATATATGTTAATATTATTTTTATTATAATTAAATTTTAAATTTTTATTTATTTTTAGCTTTTATCTCTATTTAAAGGAACTATTTTATTAAAAAAATAAATTAAAATTAAAATGATATAAAAATATATATTTAAAATAAAAAAAATATCCATAAAACAAAAAATAAATGTTTTATTTCATAACAATTAAAACTTGCACTGAAAAGCGTATTGCTTAAATTGGTGATTAGTTTAAATAATGTCATGATAAATTAAATACCTTTTAAAACCTTAAGATTTTAAGAATAATTAATTTAATTTTGCATTATTACAAATATTTATATTTATTTTATTCGTTTTGAATTAATAAAAATGTATTAAATGCAATTATAATTAATAAGGGCACTATATGTACCTTAAATTTCTTAAAATTGAGCTTACAAAAGGGAACATTAAAAAACAAAACAAAAAATTAAAATTATATAATAAATATAAATTTTTATTTAAAAATATGATTTTTTTTTAAATAATAAAATACATGTTAAATTAAATATATTAGTAATCAACAAATTTTTATTTTAAATATATCTTAATTTAAAAAATTTAATAATAAATATTCTTAAGCAAATACAATAAATAATAATAGACTTTTACATTGTTTTTTTAAAAAAAGTAATAAATATAATATGATTAATCAGTATACTTTAAAATTTCAATTAATAAATATAATTTTAAAATATTTTTAATATAAAATTATATATATATTAATATAAACATATATATACTCCTTTTTGCCCTTATTCTTAATTTTTCCTGATATCATATATTCTATATGTATAACTATGAAATTTTCTATTTAAATATTTATAAAAAGAAAAAAACATATTATTTTTAATAGTAAAAAAAATTATTTATATTAATATTAAACTTTTATTTTTTATTTTTTATAAGTTATTTTACTTAGATACAAAAAAAAAGTCATTAAATATGAAATTTTTAGATGTTTAGAAAAAGAAGAATAACATTCTAAAAAGACTATGTATATATTTTTTTAAGTTTACATAATATTTTTTTTTTAATTAAAATTAATTTTTAATGAAGAATTTAAATATTTATGAATAAATCAGATTAAATTATAAGTATATTAATCCATAAATAATTTATAAAAATACAAATTAAAAGAATAAAATAATTAAATTAAGTATTATATATACATTTAATTATATTAATTTTCTTTTTCAAATATAATAATGTATTTTTTTTCATTTATTATTAATTAATTAAATATAATTGTTATCATAATTATAATTTTAATTATGAACTAAATCATTTAAAATATTTTATGTTATATTATCTTCTTTATATTATTAATTTAGAGATTTTAATTTGCTATTTATAACAAATGGAGAATTCGGAGATATACTAAATCTATTGAATTTGTTAGAAAATAAATATTATTTATTATTACATGTTTTTTCTATCAACTCAATATCAAGGCACATTTCATCTTATTATTTATTTTTTTATTAATCTTTTTTTTCATTATTATATTAAATAATAGTGTTAGTTTTTTATTTTTGAATTTTATTTTTCAAATTATTAACAATTTAAATTAAGTGGTTTTAATCATATGCTTAAATTTAAAAATTAACAATTTAACTTTAATTACTTTAGCAACTATTATATAAGCTACTATTAAGCATATTATAATTTTATTCACATTTATAATTACCTGTTATTTATTTATAAGCTTGAGGTGTATTAAGTAATTAAAAATTAGGACTATGCATTATGTAACTAAATTAATTTATAATATCATTATTTTTTTTAGATTATGGAATACTATTTGTATTAAAGTTTTTTTAGGAGAAAATATTTCATTTTTTATGTTATTCTAAATATTTAAAGAATTATTATAATTGTAGTTTTGTAAATTTGAAATATTATTAAAAAAAGTTCTGTTTTATTAAAATAGATTAAATAATTATTATTGTTATTATTGATGTTATGTTTAGTTATTATTTTATTATTAATTTTTAATTTATAATTTAAAAATATTTTTATCATGATTTTTTATTTTCTTAATTAAAATTTAATCTAAATTAAATTTTATTTGATTTTTTTTTATTTAAAATCGGTCTATTGAATTACCTGATATTCTTTATTAAGAAAAAATTTCATATTAAGACTTTTCTTTTTATTTAGTCTTTTTCTTATTTAATTTGTTCACTTTGTACTATTAACTATATTTTTAATTATAAAAAATTATTAAAAATATAAATTAGAATAGAATATATATTTTAATAAATTTTTTTATAAAAATAAAAAAAAAAACTTAAATTATAATATTTTCTAAATAAGTGATTTATAACATAATTAATCTTAAATTATATAAGTATCATTTTTCGAATTTCGTTTTATAGGTTTATTTGCAAAGTCAAGTAAAGCATCTTGAAGCTCTTTGCATGCAATTGTTAAGCTTTTTATTTTTTCATCTTTTAATTAGTTTATATTTTCTTCTGCTAAAATAAATATTTTAGATAAAACACCTGGCTTAATCTCTTTTACTTAAGCTGTACCTTTTTTTTTATATAATTAAAAATATTTATATTTTATAAATAATAAAAATATAACAATATATATATATATATATATATATATATAATTCTATTTTTTTTTTACTATTTTTATCTCCTAATAATTTATTTATTCTTCTTAGTGATCTTCTTAAAGTTGAATAGAAATGATTTTTTATTGAATTATCTGTTCTTCCTGGTAAATATTTCGCTATTTCAGACCATTTATTTCCATATTCTTTGTGAGCTTTAAAAATTATCATCTCTTCATCTGCAGCCCATTGTTCTTTGTTTATTTATGGATCTAAATGATTATGCCATCTTTCACGGCATTATTTTCCAGTTCTATTAGATATATTATATTATTCTGACATTTTTTAAGCTATTAATGACCACTTTTTAACTCCAAATACACTAACTAATTCTTTTATTGCATAATCTTCCTTATATTTTTTATTATTTTTATTTTAATATTTATTAGTTTAGTTTACATTTTCTGCCCATGATCGACGATCAACCATTTTTTAGTAAAAAAAAATTTATTATTTTTTTAATATTTTTTTTAATATTATAAATATGTATTTTTTATCAGTGTGTTTTTTTATATATATGTAAGAAATATATATAATGCATATTTTTTGTTAATATTATAATTTCATATATAAATTAAATATAAAAATATATAATATAATAAAATATATTATAATATAATATAATATAATATAAAATTAAGCATTAATTAATTAAGTTTATATTTATATTTATATAAATATAAATATTTATTTTTATTATATCTAAATTTATATAAATTATAAAATCAAATAGAATCAAGTTCAATATTATAATTTTATTCGTAATTTAATTTTTATTATGTGTCAATTTATCCAGATTAATTTAATTATTGTTCCTATTATAAAACTTAGGATTAACCTTATTCTGATAATTAATCTAATTATTATAATTATTATAATTATTATTATTATTATTATTATTATTATTATTATTATTACTATTATTAAATGTTATATTTATAATTCATTATATTATTTTATTTATATTATCCTATTTTATTATTATTTTCAAATATTTTTTTCTTTCTCTTTATTTTTCCTAGCATATTATATCATTTATATCTATATTTTTATAATTATTATTAATTTTTAAAATTAATATATATCTTTTTAATATACCCGGTTTATTTTTATCTTTTTATTATACTTATTATAATTTTTAATTTTATTGTTCACTTTTTATTGGAATAATATTATTTATTATTTTTTTTAATATTCCGCTTTATTTTTTTTGATTTTCTTCTTATTTAAGTAAAAGTATCAACTTTTGTTAAAAATCTTATATTTATTATTTTTATTTCATTAAATATTAGTTTTCTTATAAAAAATAATCAACCATTTTTTACATTTCTTTTAATTTTTTTTTATATTAGTGATGGCTAAAATGTCGTTTCAATTATTTTTTGTTAAAAAAATTTATTTATAATATTTTTATATGTTTTATAAATAATTTAAAAACAGAATAAATAATTTTTTTAAAAAAATAATAAGTATATCATTTCAAATTAAAATTTAAAGTAGATAATTAAATTTTATTTATTCTTTTTATATATACTTATATTTTAGATTATTTATAAAATTATACGATCATATTTAAAATACAGGTCTATCTATTAACATTATATTTGTAAATATTCGAATAAAAAATATTTACAGAGTAAAAAACATAGCTTTATTTTGCGAATTTTCCTTCACTTATGTTAAACAATTTTATTTGTAATTTTTATTAAAACCTTAATTTCTCAATATTTATCGCTATTTTTAAGAAATTAATTCATCTAAAGAAAATTAATTTAATTATTAATCCATTAAAGTGAAATTATATTTAAATTATACAAAATATATTTTATTATATTTAAATTATTTATTTTATTAAAAAAATATCTATTTTTAAATATAATTTAATAAAAAAATTATCAATATATATTATTGATAATATAAAATGACAAATAATCCTTAGTATTTTATTTAAAATCCACAAAATCATTTTTTATTAGATGAATAATCATTAAAATAATATTAAATATTTGATGCAAACTTAAGTATATCTCGTGCATCTTACACAAAGATATGTTTATATAAAAAGTAAGAATCGTCAGAAAAATATATTCCATATTCATTAAAATAATTTCCTTTAATAAATTTTAGCAACATGACATATATATATAAATAAACAAATGAAAGAAAATATGATTTTTTATTTTCTGATTTTTAAGAGGATAATAAGCCTTCTTAATTAATCCAATATGAATGTTTTTTTACAAAAAATTAGAAATTAATAAGTAAATAAGATAGTTTTAATGTTTGATAAGCCCCATTTTAAATAAATAATATTTTCTAAATTATATTTTAAAATTTGCTAATTTTTAACATATTTTTGATATTAATTTCATAACTAAAGTAATTAAATAAATAGCTTATGCTCTTGAATACTTGCATGATAAAGATTTAGTACATGGTAATGTTCATCCAAATAATATTTTTGTTTATTCGAAAGAAATTGAAACCAAATTTAACGAACTTAACCTATCATAAGGAATTACTGAATATTAAAATTTATAAGTATATCTTTTGGATTCAGGACTTCATTATTTTAATATGCCTTGTGATTATATAGGCGCTGATATTAGCTAGAATACAGAAATTTTATAAGAAAAGAATAAATATTTTACTGTTTTTGGAAAAAATTCATATTTTTAAGCTCCTGAAATACAAAAGTAGATTGAAGATGGAGTTTATTTGCCTACAAAAGAATCTGATATTTATTAATTAGGTTTATGTATGCTTTTTATGAATAATTTTTGCTAAATAAAATATATTTTACAAAATTTATATGATTATTAAGAGCTTTTTTTAGAAGAAAAGATTGAGTATATGTCCTAAAATACATAAAATTTTCATTTTGAATAATTAAAAAAGCTCCTTTTATAAAAAGATCCTAAAAGAAGACCTAAAATTGTAGAAGTAATTGAGAAATGTAAAGAAATAGAGAAACTTACTGGAGGAAAATAATAAATAAACATGTAAAATAATATTTCTTAATCATTAACAAAAGAAAATAAAGATTAAATAGATAAATTTTCTACAATTATCAAATAATTATTTTAGGAAAGAACAAACATTTTTTTGTAAGAATTAAAGTTTTCAATAATTTAAAATAGACCACTAGAATAATATGTAATTGATTTTTTGGGAAAAATAGATAATTATGTGGAATATTTATAAATTTCTACAAAAAAAAAACTCATTCTTTAACTGTAATAATGTCTGAAAATTAAAGATTAATAAGAAAAATAATATTTATTAGAAATAATTTAATAATTTAAATTTGGATAAAAGCAAATGCATTTTTTCTAAATCTTAATTTTGGAAATTAATAATTTATTTAAATTTGAATTTTTTTAATAAATTATAAATTAAAATTTTGATGAAAATATTAATAAAGTTTATTAATTTTCTAATTTTGCATAAGATGGAAAATTTTTGCCTTTATCTTCTTTAATTTTTCTCGATTAAAGTAATTTCTTGACTTTTGATATAAATAAAGTATTTAAAATTTGGGATATTTTTTAAAAAGACCATGTATTTACATTTTAAATTGAAAATTAAAATATTGATTCGAAAGGCAAGATAATTTATTGTGAGTAAAACTCTTTTATTTTTTATGATTATTAGTAGTTTTTTTTATTTTAGTATGATAAAATTTCTAATAATAGAAGAATTTCTATAAATTATAATGAATATTTCCATTTTAATGTCTAAAATAATGATAAAATATAAAATAAATTCATAATTCTTTAATTAGTGCCTTTTTTTTAAAGTTAAAATGTTTTTTTCTGTTTAAATTGTTAATATGATGTTTAAGATTCTTCATTTTTTTTAAATTTGTTTTCTTTATAAAAACAATTCTTCTTTTTTGATATTAAAATATCGAAGCTTATTAAATACGACGAGGAAAAATACATAAAATATGTCCAAATTTATAAAGATTTTCCAGAAATAAATACTTTATTTATCATAATTAACTAAAAATATATTTATTACATTTGTCTTATGGATATTATTTAAAAAAAAATATTGTCCTTTCATATTCATATTAACACTATAGGAAATATTATTTAAATTCGTTAAAATGCTTAAAATTAAAATATAGTTTATATAACTTCTGATAATATGGAGTTATTTATCTATAATTTAGAAAAATAAAGTGTAGTTAGTATCCTATATTTTAATTATAATATCGTCTCAATAGATATTTGTAGATTTTTTTCGTTTAATTATTTAATTATTAATGATTCTAAAAGATTATATTTGGCTAAAATTAAATAATATGATGACAAAATTGAATAAAAGGTTTTTTATTATTTTATTTTTATTTTTTTATTGATAAAATTTAGGATTTCTATATTATAAAAAAAGGAAATTTTTAAAACTTTTTTTGTGTTCCCTATTTTCTATAGGATCAAGAATAGGAATGAAAAATACATTTTGTTTATAATATTTTTTTTAGTTATTTTTTATTTAATTTTTATATTATATTATTTTTGGTTTTGTTCTCTTTTAGCTTAATATATACTTTTAGTTAATTTTTAATATTTATATAAAAATTGTAATTATAAACAATAAATATTAAATATAATACTTAAAAATATTAATTATTAAAGTTCATTAATAATCTTGAAATCATTAATTTGGTTTCATACTTCTTCTTTTAATATTTATAATATTTTATTTAAATTACAATATAAGTAAAATTCTAAATTATAAAATTACAAATCAATTTAATAAAAAAAATTATATTGTCGATAATAGTAAATCAAATTAAATCAAAAAAAGTTTAAGATTTAAAAGAAATTAGTAAAAATATAAAATTATAATCTTTTTATTATTTCCTCGAATTAATATTTAAAAAGAAGAACTCGAAGACGTGTTTTAATTAATTTTAGATTATGAAAGCGAATAGTTTTACATTAATTAAAAGATATTGAAAAAGTAGATTTATATGAAATACAATCAATTATAGTAATATTATTAAACGAAATATTTTGAAACTAAGCTTTAGTATATTTTATTCATTTATGATAAAAGTAGTACAAAATAAAAAAAGAATTAATACTAAACAATTATGATCTAATAAGAAGCTTATATAAATTTTTAAGTATAAATATGTCAACTTTAACATAAATAAAAAGTATTAATTAATAAATATTAATGAGTTGACAAAGATTAAAGAGGTTCAATAAGTTTTGAAGAATTTCAGAAGTTGAAATGTAAATTTTTTAAAATAGAATATTCAATAATTATTTATGTAAAAGTATAAAATATAAGAAATAATTACAAAGTAATATTAATTTTAGTGAATCTACTTAAATAATAAATTTTTTAATTGTAAATATAATTTTAGTAAAAATTAATTGAAAAAAATAAATAAGCATCTTAAATATAATTAATTTAAATTTATGTAAACTTGGTCAGTCTTTTGGTGCTAATTATATAAATTAAGATAACTAATTATATATAAGCGAACTTAGTTAAGTTTAAGAATTTTAATAATTATTTTATTTGTTAATTATTTAATATTTTTGGTATTTTTTATATATTTTAATAAATGTTAAAGTCTAGAAGGACTTTAACTGAATTGACTAAAATTTTTTGCTAATAAAAAATTATTTTTTCATTTGATAACTTGTTAATTATTTTGTTTAATATACGATTTGTTTGTATCAATATAAAAGGATATTTTTTATAATTATTTTAAACATTTAGTTTTATTTTCAAAATGGCTTTTACATATTTAAAAAGTAATTTATTTTTTAAAATATCTATTTAAATACTAACATATAATTCTTAATTTTAATAAGTTTTCTGAAAATACAAATATATTGATTTTAACAGTCTTTAAGCAAATATGATAAGATTTGTTTTTTTCGTATATAATTAATTATAATTTTTTTCAAATTATATATATATATATTTTTTTTTTAATTATATCTAATATATTATTTATTATATTTAGTAATTTAAATATGAATTCAAAAAGATTTAATTTTTAAAATAATTTCCAAAATTAAAATAAAAATTAAATATAAAATTATCATAATTTAGGAAAAATGGGTTTTCTTTTTTAAAAAAATGCATTAACACATTCCTAAACATCCGTAGTATTTAACATTGCTGCATTAATCCTTGCAATATAATCAAGATTTTTTTCTACAATTTAATTAAGATCATGATTAAGAGATTATTTAATAGTCCATACAGCAACAGGGCTTTTACTTGAAATATCTTCAGCAAGTTTAAGTAAATCTTTCATCATTTCATCTTTGTTTTCAACACTTTTAGAAATTAAACCTAATTATTAGGCTTCTTAAAAATCAAAGGTTCTTCCTGTATAATTAAGTTCTCTAAAAATACTATCATTACCAGTTAGTAAAGGTATACGCTTTTTATATAAAAAAATAATTAAAAATAAATAAAAAATTACTTAAACAGTTCCCAAATCTGCACAAATTCCAATATCAACTTCTTTGATACAAAATTTAGTATCTTTAGTGCAATATCTTTTTTAAAAATAAAAAAATATAATAAAAATATAAAATATAAAAATGAATTTATTATAGATTTAATCATAATTTATGTTTATAAAAAAATAAAAAAAATAAAAACGGAAATGGAAAATATAAAATATAAAATATGTAATAAAAATATTTAATAAAAAAATACCTAATATCACAAGCTGAAATTAAATCAATAGCACCACCAATGCATGCATTATGAATTCCTACTATAACAGGTACCTTTTATATATTTATTTATTTATTTATTTATTTATTTATTTATTTATTTATTTATTTATTTATTTAATACACGACAATTACTTAATGATGATATTGAGTTTTGCCATTTTTTTATTAAACTGTATATCATTATAGATTATCTAGCATGATCATTTTTTTCATCGATATGACTAAGCATAGATTCAGTTAAATCTAGTCCTACTGAAAAATGCTTTCCGTTTCCAGTCAATATTACTACTCTTAATTCATTTTATTCATTAAGAAATTTTACAGCTTATGGTAATTCGTCAAAAAATTAGAAATTCATACTATTTAATTTTTCTGGACGGTTTATTTATAAATTATAAATGTGAGGGGATATCCATTTTCCTTTTAATGTTTAAATTGAAGAAGGTAAATTATTTTTCATTTTTTTAATTAATTAATAAATTATAAAATTTATTTTATTATAAATCTTTTAGATAATAAAAATAATAATTGTTAGTTTTTGTATTTATTTTTATTTTTATTTGAATAAAAGAAAACTAATTATAATTATTAAATTAATTTATTATTAACTATTGATATTTTAATTTTATTTTTCTTAATATTTTCTATAAACATGTAATTAAAAATAAAATAAACTAATAATACACATACACATAGCATCATAAATATTTCATCATTAAAATTAAATAAAAAGTTAATATAATATATATGCTTCATTCATATTTTAAAAGCATAGTATAGACATGTATAGGCTATTAAAAGTAATACGAAAATTAATATTATGACTCTTTTCATTATTTATAGTTGATTTAAAATATATTTCTAATTTACAATAAGATTATTGTTACAAATATTCGATGTAACTTAAATTAATTTTAAATATTATATTAATTAATATAATAGAAAAATCAATTAATACAATAGAAAAATTATATTTTTTAGAATTTATTATATAATTTTTTATAATATATAAGTATTATAAAATAAATATAAATTGACATATAAAAATAATTAAAATGGGATGTATAGTAACATATTGTGCAACTTCTATACTTTGCTGTGCAGGAAAGGAATTTTGTAAAAGTTTTTGTGGATGTTTTAAGGCATGCTGTAATACATCTTGGAAATAACAAATACGTTTAGTATACATATTATTAAATTTAATATTATTGATTTTAACAATAATATTATTTTACGTTCTTTAATTTATATTTTAATATTTTTCTTAATTTGTAAAATGTCCTTCTTAATCAGGTTCTAATAATACTTGCTTGGGGGTAAGTGCAGTATATAGAATGAGTTTTTCAATGGCAACATAATATTTAATATTGTTAATATTAATATCGGACATATTTCCTACATAATTTTAAAAACTATATAATGAGGGATTTTGGTGTCTTAAAGTAACTATAATAATAGCGATTTTCATAAGCTTTTTTTTCGTTCCGAATTCTTTTTTCAAAGGCTATTCAGAATTTGCAAAATATTTTAGTATAATTTATCTTCTTTTTTAATCTGTAATCATAATAGATCTTTTTTATATTTGGGCTTAAAAATTTGCCTAAATGTATAACGAGGAAAAAAAAACTAGTTATATGAAATATTTACTTATTTTTACTGCGTTTGCACTTTATTCTCTTTCAATTACTTTAAATACTTTAATGTTTGTGTGGTTTAAAGGATGCACACTAAATACAATAGTTTCTTCTATTAATTTAATAATTCTTTTTTTTCTTACTTGTATATAAATTACTGGAGTTAATTAATAAGCATCACTTATTAGTACTGGAGCAATGAGTCTTTTTACTACTTTTTTAACTTTTTCTGCTTAGTTTAGTTCACCAAATTCTGAATGTAATTCATTAATTGATGACAGTAAAAGTGGATTTTATTTTGATCTTTCAATTAGTGTTTTTTTGTTTATTATTGTTATGTTCTATATTACTTTTAATACTAAGCACGATGGAAATTAAGATGGAAAATTTAATTAGATTGTACTAGCAGGAAAATATGATGATGAGGAAGAAGAAAAAGGCTTATAAGCAAATTAATCATAATAAAACCAAGAAAAATAATTATAATAATTAAACAAAAATTAAAAAGTTTAAGAATACAACAAAGAAGATAAAAGCATTAGTGAATTCAGGATTTTTCATATTATTATGATTTTTTTTTCTGTATATCTTTCTATGCTTATTACTAATTGGGGAAGTCCATCTTTTGAAGAATAAAATTTTTTCTAATTATATTAAAACTCAGAAAGTAGTTTTTGGATTAAAATTATTGTTGCTTGGATTAGTTAAGCACTTTATTTATGGACTTTAATTGCTCCTAAAGTATTGTCGTGGCGTAAATTTTGAAAAAATATAATATTTCTAATCATTATAAAAATATATATAGAAATTTTCTCTTTTTAAATTTTTTAAAATTGAATTTAAATTTATTTTGCAAATATATATTTTTTTTTAATAAATATATAGTAAAATTATTTTAAAAAATAAAATATATATCATTTGTTTTTTTTCCTGTTACGACATTCATTCCTCTTTTAATTTATTACTCATTATTTAAAATTATATTTTAAAGATGATTTTTTTCTTTAATTTTGAGATTATTTTCTACTTCATTAGCTCTTTATAAATAAGAAGCACTTACACTATTATTAATTTTACTTTTATTATGTTTATTTCCAATTTAATATTTTGAATAATCTTCTCTAAAATGGGCGTGTTCTCTATGAATATTATTTTAGCTTCCCAAAATACCATCTTTTCCATAATTAGGATTAATACTTTACATATATCTTTATGAAGGACGAATCGTTTCTTTTATATTTCCATAATTTTCTTAATCTTTTTTAATTATTATAGATTTTTCAATTTTTTTTTATTAATCCTCTTACAAATTATATTCAGCTAAATAAATTTTATCTTCATCATCGTTTTTTAAATTAAAAAGATCAGTAGGTTTAAAATGCCCAGTGTTTATATTTTTCATATCTGAAAAGGAAAGTTTTTCAAGCTCTTGCCAACTAACTTTATCACCTTAATCAATGCTTCCTAAATGATTTTTTATTTTATTATTTGCGTAACTATTCGTTTAAGATGTTGATGGCATCAAAATATTTATATTTCCTTAATTTGATATCTTTTTGATTTCAAATTATTAACTTGGTTAAGAAATACTATTATTTTTTTGCATTAATTAATTTATTCTTTTTTATTCCTTATGTCCTTATATTTTATATTTAATTTTAGGATCAACTTTTTTTAATACTATTTCACGTCCTTAGTCAGAAGGAAGCTGTCTAAAACCAACTTTTTCCTTTATTAATAATTTATAATATAGATTAGATTTATATATATATATATAAATATATAAATATAAAGATATATGTATATATATATATATATATATATATATATTCATATATATAATTTTTTATATATATTTTATATTTTTGAACCTGTATTCCAAAAGGTTAATTTAATAATCTGAATTTAGATTTTAATTTATTTAAATTATCAATTTCTAATATTTAATAAATTTTTTCAACTTTTTCTATGCTTGATAATTCTTCCTCTTCTTTAAGATATGTTAATGCAACTTTTTCTATCAAAATCTTAAAGTGTTCTAAATCTAACTCTTTATAATTAAGAGCATACTTTTTGAATAAAACTGATATTTCTTTTTTCGTTACATATTTATTTTATCCTAATATTCCGAATTATTTCAAAAACAAGAAAAAACTTGCTAAATTAATTATATTTTATTCATGAACTATTCTGTCAAAAGTAAAAGCTGGTCCATTAACATTTTATTGTTTTGCATAAAAAGTGAAGATTTCTTTTAAATTTCTTTATCTCGTTTATTCTAGCGTTTTTGCAGTTTTATAAGTTTTAGAATTTGTATGTTTATTTCCTTCTATAAAAAAAAGAAAAAAAAAATTATTATTTATAAAAGATTTTAAATACTTGTTAAGGCTTCTAATTATTATTTCAAATTATTAATCATATTAACAGCTACTTGTTTTTCTTAAGGAGAAACAAATTAATTGTTAGACAAATACTTTTCATAATGATCAATATTTTCTTTAATTTATTTTTCTAATTGACTTTCCTTAACTTCAAAATCATCTTTAGAACTTTATTAGAGGTAAATATTTTAGTCATAATAAATTAAAAAATAACAGAAATCAACAAAATCATTATAGAAAATTCTCGTTGTATTTGGATCGAATTCTTTCATACTTTTATTTGAAATGCAGTATTTTTCAAGTGCATCAAGTATATATTTATAGCTATTAGGCTTACTAAAAATTTCATTTTCATCATTTTTTTAAGCATGAATTGTTATATTATCATAATACAAGGCTACACGTAAAACTAAAGGAATATCACTTGCTAATATTGAAGCTTATTATTATTCTTGTTATTATTAATCCGTATTAAATTGCTTTTGTTAAAATTCTGCAAAATAAGATTGTATTTCTTGTTGGAAGTTTCTGAAAAAAAAATTCAATAAGTCAGTATTTTGCTATAAATTTTATGATTATAACTCTTCTTCTTGTCTATTTTATTTTAAAATATTTAGTTCTTCTTGTTACTTTTACTATGAATCTAAAGAATCTTATTGTTAATCTTGCGCTTATTTATTTTGACTATTATTTTCTATTTATTCTTGTTCAATGCTTTGATCTTCTTCTTGTTCTTCTTGCTCTTCTTCATCATTATGATCTTATTATTCTTCTCTTTCTTAAAAGAATTAGTCTTATTCGTGTCCTTATTCTTCTTCTTTTTTATTATCTTATTCGGCTTCATAATTAATTTCTTGGTTACTTTATTAGATTAATTATTTTTCGCTCATTTATATTATATATTTTATTTTTTTTCCTTTTTATGAAACGATGTTAGAAAAAAAAGTGATTTAAATATAATTTTAAAAATAATTTATATATTTAATAAATATATATTTCTTTTTTAAATATTATGAAAAAGTTAATATTTAAAATATCAAATATGAATATTTATTTATATACATAATCTTTTTGTCATAATATCATAATAATTTAATAAAATAAAAACTTTTTGATAAATTATTCATAAATAATAAATTATTTAATTAAAAAATAATGTATATTAATTTTATAATAAAATAATATTATTTAGAATCTTTTCTAATATTTTTTTAATTAATAACAATTATAATATTATAAAATAAAATATTATTTTAATTATTAATATAAAAAATGATAATGATCAAATAACCAAATAAGGTTTTACATCAATCAAATGAAGAATTAGTTCTCCAAAAAACGAATTAGCCCATGCAAACCATGTTCTAGTATAATCAGTAGAATTATTAACATTAAATGATTCATGCATAAAAAGAGTGTCATCAGTTGTATTTTTTAGCATTTCTAAGCAATATAATATTTCCTAATCATTTTAACTTGTGATAGCTCTAGTGATAATAGATAAAGGCCATGCGTATTAAAATCCAATATGTGGTCCTCCAATTCCCTCACCTTATTTTCCTTTGAAGAAATAAGGATTTTATGAACTATCAAGTATCATTTTTCTTGTATTAATATATAAAGTATCATTTTAAGAAATAAAACCTAAATAAGTTAAACTTAATAAAGATGGTAAATTAGCATCATCCATTTTTAGAACATTTCCAAAGCCGTCTATTTCATAAGCGAAAATATCATTTCCTTAATTATCTTTAGTAATACCCCTTAAATAAATATCTGTTTTTATATCTTTACTTAATTATTCGTATTTTTAGGATAATGTTGCATTTTTTTCTTTTATTGAATCTGCTGTTTTTAGTAATTATACACTCAGCATTGCGTTTCCTGGTATATTAAATGCATAGATGCAAGCATCATCTGAAGGTCTAAATGCAGTTTTTACCATCCCACTTTTATCGCTAAAGCTAGGATTTCCTCTTCCATGTTAGGTACTATCAGTTGGGTTATTGGCAAATCTTTGAAATGTATAATGTACCTTTCCTTGTTAATCTTCTTAAAAAGTTCCTTTTTATTGATCTTTAAGTACATCATAAATTAGCTATAAAGCTCTAAAATAATCTTAAGTCATAAAAGAATCGTTTCCTTAAGTTTATTCAAAGAACTCATTTTGAAGTCTGAGGACTGATGCTAAAGAGTCGATTTCAAATTTCCTTTCCCATAACTCCGGGATCATAGCATTTATTTGTCTACCCTAAGAATCTAATTTTGTTGATTTATCTGAATCCCAAGGAGAACCTGTAGGCTTAAAATTAAAAGCATTCGCATATGGGTCGATTAGCACATTATTTATTTGCCTATTTATTAGCCCTAATATTAAATCTAAAAGCTTTTTATCTTCTTTTATGTATCTTATATATGGAATCACTTAGTTTGTGGAATCTCTTTACCACATTGCTTCGATATCTCCTGTTATTATAAACGTGTCAGGAATATTTGATATATTATTATATCCGAAGTAATATATTGTTGTATCTAAGGTGTTTGGATAGTTTTGATAAAACATTTAAGATAATAAAGGATCTTTTAGTTTATGGGTTATATTTTTTATTACTTCTTCAATTTTTGGAGATGTAAATGTACGATTTTATGGCCTTTATTTAAAATTATTTTTGATAAAAAATGCTTTGGATTATTTTAGTACAAATATAAATAGAAATATATGAAAAAGGAATTTTTTGAAATACATTTGTTTTTGTATTTTTTTTTGTAATTTTTTAATTATTTTATGAATAAAATAAAAAATATTTTTTATTTTATAATTTAATTATAATTAACATTGTTTTATATATATATTTAATAATTAATTTAAATAAATGGAAATAATTAAAGGAGATAATAAGATTCCAAAATTACTTAGAAAATAAACAATAAGTACAGTATTAAATTAAACATCTAATAGTCACATAAAAGGATAAATATATAAAGTGAAAAGTTAAGAGCATGAAATTAATTCAAATAGTATTTTTAAAGTAAATAAAAAATAAATTCACACAAAATAAAAAAATAGTTAAATATATACACAGACTCCGAAGAAAGCATAGATAAAGAGACAGAATAAATAAATAATTAAAAAGAATTAGAAATAAAATAAAAATAAAATAAGATAAAATATGTTGAAACTTAAATGACTTTAGGGGCTGAATAAACTAAGGCAAAATTAAATTCAGTATTTTTATTAAATCAAGAAGGAATTATTAAAAAAGAAAAGAACCATACTTAAAATGGAGAAAATATTTAGTCTGGGAATAATTATGAATAAAAAGTTTATTTAGGAAATATTTAAGATTTCGTTTATGTTAAAGAATTAACATAAAATAAAAATCTTTCAATAAATAATGAGTTATAGGAAACTATTAATAATGAAAAGGTAATTATTTAAGTTAAAACGAATGATTTTTTAACTTTTGTGAGAGTATATGATGAAATTGATGAGATTAAACGAAAGAATAACATTCTTTAATAATAAAAGCGTAGTATTTTTAAAAATTAGAATGATAATTCTAATGCAGAAAGAAAGAATTTTTTCAAATCAAATTCTATTGATCTTGATAATTCAAAAGAAATAAAACTTTCGGATTTATTATACTTCAATTATATGTAAAATTAATCTTTACCTCCTTAATAAAAAAATAACCTAAATGGTTTTGTTGCACTTTCAAATTTTAAAAAATACGCTGGAAAATTCAAAAAAGCTCTTAATTAAATCAGAAAAAAAAAATCCAATATTAATGAAGAATTAATTAATAATAAAAGTACATCGAAAAAGTCTTTATAATCAGTTTCTTCATTATAATCTTCTAATTAAAATTATTAATAATATGATATTCATAACAATAAAAGTAATAATCAAATTTAAACCATAAGTTAATTAAAAATATATAATACAGTTGAATATAAATGACCTTTTTGATGATAAATAAATATTAAATATTAATTTTATTTATTTATTTTTTGTAAAAAAAACACTAAATTTAGAATTATATAATGTGATTTGATTATACAATAAAATTAAAATATAAAATTAAAGTTAATAACATTTATTAAATTGAGAAAAAAAAAAAAAAAAATATGTGGACAAATTTAAAATAAAAGAATTTAGAAAATCAATTTCAAATTTATATTTATAAAATTAAACTTCTAAAATAAAATAATTTTTTCAAATAATGTTAAAAGTTAAGATTTTAAATAAAATTATTGAAACTGTTTTCCATTCTGTAATTTTAGTTAATAATTTTTAAAATATTAAATATAATTTTAATATAAATCTAGAGTTAAAATATTTTTAAGGTCATAAATTAATTTTTTATTTATATAATTTTATATTCATAAATATAATCAATTATTATAACAGTTTACATAATTGACAATCTATTTAATATATAATTGTATTTTAATAAAATATCAGTTTTGAAAATAATTATACATGGCATATATATATATGAATCATAATTATAATATAAATAAAACAAAAAAATCAGATTTATAATAAAATTATAAATAATATATTGTTTACAGATATATTAAAAATAATAATTTATATTATATATTTTAGTTTTTATCTGATATTTTTTATATTTAATTTTTTTACTTAAAACAAAGAAACGTTCTTTAAAAAACTAATACAAGGCACTAAATAATTTAAATATTTTTACATTAAATAATGCTTTAAATAAAATCAGGTTATATTGTAATAAAGAATATGAAAAAATATTATAATAATATATTATTAGTTTTGATGTTTTTTTATTATCTCTTGTCTTCAAATAAGAAAATTGTAAAGCTAATATTAATTTGTATTAATCTAATATTAAAATATATTACATTATTATAAAGTTATTTTTTAAATTTTAAAATAATTTTTTTTACACTTTTCGAATGATTAGATATTCTTATTAAGTATTAAAACAATTAATTATTATTAAAAATATAGTTATAAAGTCTATTGATCAATATTTTATTACTAAATATTGCCAATAGTTTAATTATTTTTTTTAAAGGATTTCTGTTTTGAAAGAAAAGTTATAGTTCTTAATTAAAGTCTTAATTTATATTAATACAATTAATTACAATTAATAGTTTTTATTATTATAAAGAATATAAGGTTTTTTAGAATCTGATATATTAAAGATTTAATATTTTTATATAATAATTTATTATTCTTATTGATAAAATAGACTTATTGTTAATTTATATATTTTATTTTAGTATATCAATAGAGTTTAAAAATTATTTATTCGAATTTTATCTAATAAAAAATAAAAATATTTAATTTTTTTTTAAAAAAAATATAATTTATTTTTTATTTAAATTTTTTATTAATATTTTATATTTTTAAAATAAATAAAAATATTTTATGTATATTATTATTTTTAATTTTAATTTTATTAATAATTATCTTAAAACTTTTATATTTTTTGCATTACTTTAAAAAATATATTTATAATTTTAAATTAATATGTTTTTGATTTGTTTATAATATTTATTGTCATATAATACTTTAAAAATAAACCCTTATATTGTTATGCAAATTTACTTGTTATTAGAATAAGATTCTGCTATAGTATCTAATTTTTAAATAAATTAATTTTTTTTATTTTTTCAAAACCAATAATTATAATTACTTGCTTTTTCATTTAATATCTTTATAATTATGAAATTTCATATTCTTAATTTAACTTTGTTTGAATTTTTCCAAATTCTAAGAAAATATTTTATTATATTTATTAAATATTATGTTTTAATTTTTTAATAATTTCACTAGCAATAATTATACAAAATAAATAAATTATTTTAAACATTTGTATTTATTAATTTATATTTTAATTATGTAAGTAACATTTTATATTAATAAATTCATAAGCTATTTATTTCTTTCTCCTTTTTAAATTCTTAATATTCAGACATATTTTTAAAAAACAGATTTATTAATAAATAAAATTAATAGTTACTTTATAATTTGTTTAATATTAAATAAAAATAGATTTATATAAATATCTTAAAACAAAACAAAAAATTATTGTATAAAATATATATATATATAATTTTATATGAATATATTTTTTTTTTGTGGTAATAAATGAATTTTTATTAAATAGTCTTCCTAAACATACATCTTTAAAATGAATAATAATTTTTTTATTATTAATTTTAATTATAAATTAGTATGTAAAATTTTAATTCATTATTATAATGAATTTTTATTTTTTTCTTGAATTTTAATTGTTTTCTTGAATTTTAATTATTTTCTTGAATTTTAATTATTTATTGAGATTAAGAAGTTCTGTTAAAAAGTTAATAAATCATACATAAAAATTTATTTAATAACTTTAATAATAATAATAATTAAAATAATTGATTTTTTATATATTTACTATTATTATAATATTTTTTTATCCAAAATACATTATTTCATTTATATTCTTTAAATTGTATATTTACATATTTTCTTTTAAATGTTCAAAACTTTAATATATAAAATAAAAAAATTATCTGTAAATTAATATAATTATTGCATTTTATTAATAATAAATTTTAAGTATATAATTTAATATTATGTTTTTATTTATAAATTAAAAATTTTGATATATATATTTTTGATTAAAAAGAAAAAATAAAAAAGCTAACTTTATACGCATAAAAATAAAAACAACTTAATACAAAAATATGCAATAAATTAATTCTTTAAGCAGCAGAAGTATGTAATTATAAAAAAATAGTTCTTAAGATAGGATTCAAACAGATTTTATATATAATTCAAACAAAGAATAACTCAAAACTCCGAACATAAAAAGCGCAAACATGTAACAATAATAACTGCAGTAAATTTTACAAAAGAATTAGCATTAATATAGTTAATAGCATTAAGCATATTTTAAACCAGCTCAACCATCATCATTTAAATATTCAATTAATGAGAGTAAAAGAAAATAAATGGTATTTAAAATTAGTCTACCTTAAAAAATTGATAAAAGCTAATAAGAATCAGATATTTAAAATTTACAAAAAAATGGAATTACAAGCCCTACAAAAATAACAAAAAACAATGAAATAATTTCATAAGAAATACAAAAGTACAAACAATATAATAAATAATTTAATATGATTTCGGATATTTTTTAGGAAAAACCTTAATTTTAATAAGAAAAGTAGTCTTTAATAGAATAAGATTCTATTCATAATTAATTGAAAATTAAATTAATGTAAAAAAACACATAAAAAAAGAATCTTACATAAGAAATATTTATAAATAATTCTCCAGAAACAAAGAAGTCATAGACATTTTAATAAAATCTAAAAAAAACCATTTAAAAAATACCTCAGTCAATAGTTTTAGCAGATAAAAAAATTGATGAGAATTTTTAAATAAAAGCAGAAAATGAAGAAGATTATAATTTAAGATAAAAAAATCTTTAAAAAATATAAAATGAAGGCATTTTATAATATATTAAAGGTATAAATATTGATTGTGAATATATTTTTAAAGAAGATATAGAAAAGTATATATTTTAATTTATGGATAATATTTATTTTGATAAGTTTGAAGATTTTTAAGGGAATTATTAAGAAATGAAAAAAGACTTAGAAAAAGAAATGTGTAAAATATTGATTAAAAAAAAGAAAAAAAGATAAAGAAACTATATTTATCCTTGAATAAATAAAATTATATGAAGAAGTTCTTCAAAAATATTTAAAAAGAAGTTTATTTTAATTAGAAGTCGAACATAGAAATATAATTTTTGAGATTTTTAGTAGTTTATTGTACTTGTAATAGAAAAAATATCTTGTTTAATAAAAAGAAAAAAGAGATAATATGAAGCAGTGCTTAGATGATACTAAAAAAAGTGAAGAATTATTTAAAGTTCAGATATTTGGAAAAGAAGAATATGTAGAAGCTTTTAGGCTAAAAATGTGTGAATTTTAAAATGAAAATTAAAGACTTATTTAAGAATTGGTAAAAATGAAAAAAATAAATGATGAATAAAAGACTTTAATTCAAAAATAAAATAAAATATTTGTTAAATTTAAAAATGAGTATTTAAAAATAAAATAAACTAATGAAAATTTGTAAGAACGTCTTTAGTAAAAAATGTAGTTTTAAGAAAAAAATTAACAATTGGAAACCAAAAATAATTAATTAAATAGAAAATAACCTTCGTTAATGAATATGTAATCACCTTAAAAGAAAAAATATATATGCAGTGTACTAAAATCACAAGGAAATCTAGATAAACCTTTTTATGAAAAATCGTAAACTTGTTTAGATAAATCATAGTTTTAAATTGAAGGTAATGAGAAAATTACAGATATATTTTCAGAAATTAAAGCAGAAGATAAAATTTCGAATATCTCGTCTTCTTCTTCTTTATTTTCTGGTAAAGAAAAAATGGATATTGAATAAATTTTATAGGAAACTCAAAAAATTACTAAAGTTGACATGTAAGGAATGCTAGTGAAAGAATAAAAAGAAGTACTTCCTTTAATTTATTATCATAAGGAAACATAAACGGATGCTAAAATATGCTAATAAGTTAAAAATTATTTTTAAACTTAAACGGAAGTTTCTGTTTTAGATTAAAAATATGATTTAATATTTTAAATGGAAAAAATAGATAGACTTTATGATTAGGAATATTTGAAAGATGAAATAATTAATATTTCAAACTTTTCAAATGAAAATTTAGAAATTAATACTTCATTATTATTAAATCCTTAAAAAAATAATGATCCAAACGATAGAATTAGTGTTGCTTAAATTGTAAAAGGATTTTCAGTCTTTAAAAAGAAAAAATTTGTCTAAAAAAATGATGTGGAAAGATTAGCTGAAAACTTAAATTATTTAAAAGAATTTTTAAATGAATCTGAAAACGAATAGATTTTTGAAGAAAATAAAGAAATTTAAGACTATAGTGAAGAAAATTTAACAAAAAATAGTAAATAGATTATTTCTTCAGAAATAAAATAATAAATTGTCTAAATAATATAACTATTTAATTTGGAAATTGAAAAAAGCTTTAATTATTAATAATCTATAAAAACAATCATTTAAATGCTCTAATAACTATTCACATTATCATATAAGATGTTCAATCATATCTAAAAAACTTAAAACGAAACTCATAAAAATATTGTGGAAAACTTCTTTACTTAATTCACATCCCTAAGATGGATTTTACCAAGAGAGATAGATTAAAAACTTGAAGAAGATCTGAATCCAGCTGAATATATGAAAAAGAAAATTGAAAAAAAATAAAAGTAAAAAATGGGAATTAATAAAAATAGTAAAACTCAATAGATTCAATAATAAAAAAAACTATCACTTTAAGATAAATAAATACACCCGGGGATTGTTTTGGCAAAAAAGGTAAGAGAAATAAGCATAAATAAAAAAAGTTTTACTGCCTTTTTACCTATAAAGTCTGTTTTGAAATAAATAACGCTCTTTTTTGAAGAAAGATATAGAAACTTATAGTAGAATTAGCATGATTTCGAATTACAAATTGTTGTTTTTAATAAATTCATGAATTAATATGGATTTAAAAATGTTGCTGAGTAAAAATTCCTTATTTTTTTGATGAATATTTTGAATTATTTATAAATATTTAGAGTCTTTACTTTCGCAAAATTAATTAATATCATGCAAATTGATTCGGAAAATTACACTGTTGATGAAATGGATAAATATATGTCTGGATGGTATTATATGGTTTATTAATCTTAATTAGGAGTTTCGATTTCTTTTAGTGATTCTGATACAAAAATTTATGTTCATTAATTAAGGGCTTTAGATTATTTAAAAGTTAAATTAGAAAAAGTAATGGAGTTATAAGAAATTACTGAATTAAGGTAATTTATAGGATAAAAAGTTGAAATTGACGCTAAAACAGGAAATAAAATTATTGATGTGGATATCTTTTTAACTAGTATTTTGTAAAAATATAGAGTCACAATGTAAAAAACAAAAGCGTTTGTAAAAAATGCATTTTTCGCATGTGATTTAGATGGTAATGGATCAATAAATTTGAATGAGTTTTTAACTTTATATCGACATATTGAAAAAGAGAAATTTGTATTAACTAAAGTACTTAAAATGTTCGAAAATTATGCTGATATAATTGGAGATGAAGAAAAATGTATTTCTTTTGAAAGATTTACAACTCTATGTGTTGAAAATTAGTTATTTTATGAAAACTCATAAAGGAAATTTATTGATATTTATGAACAATATGAAATTTAAAATAAATTTTAAGAACTTTAGGATAATTGGAAAGTTGAAAAAAACTAAATGAATTTAAAAATCGATAATCTCAAGCCTTATATTGAAGTCAAATAGTTTAAAATTTGGAAAGAAATAGTAGGTGTGCTTTAGGATAGAATTTTAAAAAAATATTAGATTAAAGACTTAGAAAATTAATAGGTTTAGGAAAAAAATTAGGATTAAAGCGAAGAATTAGATATTGTTGAAGAAAATGACTAAATAGAAGTGCTTTCTTCTAAAGATTATTTTAGTAAACTTATGTCTATACTTATTGCCCATAAGTTATTAATTTGTGAATTATAAAGGCTTATTGATGTAGGATAAAACGATAATCTCAATTCGGAATCTGAATATTAAGATTTTAGTGCTGATGATGAAAAAAATAATGAAGACAAAGTTTTAGATAACGGTAAGAAAAAATGATTTTATTTTTTTTAAAAAAAAAAAACAATTAATATAAATATAATAGTTTTTTATTTTTGTTAAGTATTTATTATTTTATTAACTCGATAAACAAGAAATAGAAATTTCTTTTTTTTTAATTTATATAGAAATTAATTTTTTTTTTATTTTCAAATATTTCTAAGAAATAAAAAAATAAGATTATTTTATACTCTATTAGATTTTCTTTCTAAAAAATAAATAAATAAATAATAATGTTGTTACATTCCCTATTTGCAAAGTCAATTACTAAATAAAGTATGTTTCCTTATAAATAAGCTTTAAGCATAAAATAAAGAAACTCTTTTATAAGCATTAAGCATTTTTAACTATAAGTAAAATATTAATTTTCTACTATCGAAAATGAAAAAAATTTTAAACCTTCTACTGAGACACCTAAATCATCAGATAGTTTCAAGCCCAATATAAAAGATGGAATACCTAATCCAGTACATGATTTAGTGAAACCAGGAAAGGAAAAAATAATAGGATCATGGCTATTATTTACAGCGTTTGCAGTATTTGGAATGATAGTTTTAGGGGGTTATACACGACTATCAAAATCAGGTAAAAAATAATAAAATAAAAATAAATGAAAAAATTAAAAAAAATAAGGTCTATCTATGACAAAATGGAAACCCATAGACTATAAACTTCCATAAAATGATGAAGAATGGTAGAAAGAATTTGAAAATTATAAGAAATATCCTGAATTCTTACTTGCAAATAGAAACATGGCATTAAATGAATTCAAGAAAATATTTTTTGTAGAATGGATACATAGATTTTATGGGTCTTCTTTAGGATTTATATTTGGTATACCATTATTAACATTTACGGTATTAGGTATAAAAAAAAATTAAATATAAATTAATAAAAATAATAAAAAAAAGGATGGTTAAAACCTAAATAATTAATTAGATTATCTGGATTATTATGTCTTGGAGGTCTTCAAGGGTTAATAGGTTGGTGGATGGTAAAAAGTGGTTTAGATAAAAAGCCTGAATATTAAAATCGTCCAAGAGTATCAGTTTATAGATTACAGGTTCATCTAGGGATGGGTACTCTTCTTTACAGCGGTTTACTTTGGAATGCTTTAAATTTATTAAGGAAACCTTAAGAGCATATTTTAAATGCATAAAGTATTCATTCAACTTTAAAATTGAGATCTCTTCTAATTGGTTTAATTCACGTTATTGCTCTAAATATTATATCAGGTGCTACTGTTGCAGGATTAGATGCAGGAAAAGTAAAATAAATTAATTTTTTATTTTATTTTTTATGTTAGGGATATAATACTTGGCCTGATATGGATGGTTAATTTATACCAAAGGAGGCTTTTAATAAAAATTCTTTGATTTAAAATATTTTTGAAAATAAAGCACTTGTTTAGTTTAATCATAGAATGTTAGCATATTTAACTACAAGTTGGACAATTTATACTCTTTATCAAAGCACTAATATGATTTTACTAAAACACCAAAACTTAGGTTTATATTTGGTGGGATTTTTAGTGTTTTATTAGGTTTATTTAGGAATTAATACTTTATTAAAAGGTGCTCCTCTTAAAGAGTCATCATAGCATTAAGCAAATGCTTTATTAACTCTTTCAGCTGCTTTGTATACTTTACATTGTTGCAGAAAGCCTAATGCTTTGTTTTTAAGGAATTTTAAATGAAAAAATAACAATAGCAATAAATACTTTTATTTTTATTTTTTTATAATATATTTTATATATATAATTAAAAAAATAAAATCGACTTTTAATCGAATTATATATAATCTTTTCTTAAAATTAAATTAAACTTTGTTCATTTTCTTTTAAATAATTAAAATAAATAAAAATTTATTTAATTAATAATAAATATCTAATATAAAATGATTAAAGATATTTTATTTAATACAATAATAACATTTAATTATAGTCAATTAAAAAAAAGAAAATAATATATTAATAATAAATAGAAAATTAGTGAAATCTTATAAAAAATCAATGCTTCAGCGCTTAAATTAATGAATATTAACTACAAGATATAATTAAGGAAGTGATTAAATAAAGAAATTATCAGAAAATCATCTATAAACTTAAAAAATGCATATAAAATAAAAAATACTTTTATTATAATATTATTAGTTATTATAATTTTAAGTATAGCTTTGTGTATGGGAAATTTGAATTGGTTGATAATGAAGAAAATAAATATTGTAAATTAAAATAATATTTTCTTTATTTTAAAAGATATTTAAAATTACGTTTCACGTTTCATAAATTATTAATTTTATTTACGTATGTATATTGATTCAAATTTTATATTTATAATAAATATATAAATAAATATATATTAAAAAATAATTTTATCTAAAAATTATAATATAGTGTATAGAATAAAAAAAAATTATTAAATAACATTGATTTATTAAAACACGATTATTAAAATAATTTTTAATTTGAAGTATAATTTTTTATTTACTAAACAATTTCATTTTGTTATTAAAAATTTAAGAAATTATTGTCTTTTGTTATAAATATTTAAATAAATAAATGAATTATGATTAAAAAAATATAATCTAATATTAATATAAATAATAAAAAAAAATTGTATATTTTTTTTAATATAATTTAATAAACATAAAATATTAAAAAGAAATGAATACTGAAACAGAAAAAAGCAAAAATATTTTAAATTTAATTCAATTATCATATATAATTTTATCAAGTGCATTTTTAACTTACAAATTATATTAATACACAAAAACACAAATTAAAAATCCATCTATAATAAATATACAAAAATAAATAAAAGATTAAAAAAATGATGAGAAAAATATCAAAGCTAAAAATAATAATAATATTGAAAAATCTGAAAAAGAAATGAGTTCTAGTAGTGTAGCGATTACTACTCAAAGCAATCAATAACAAGATTAATGGAAACAAATAAATATATAATGTGAAATCGAGAAAGCAAACAAAAAAATGCCATCTAAAAACAAAACGCATTCTCTTTATAATATAGAAAACATTACTACAATTTTACCTGAAGAAATAGTTGAATAATCAAAACATTAAATTATTAAGATATGTTTAACAGGAGGCCCTTGTGCAGGTAAAACTTCTGGTCTAGCATTTTTGAGTGAAAAACTAAAAGATGATGACTTTAAAGTTTATTTGATTCCAGAAGCAGCGACCTTAATTTCCACAGGAGGGGGAATGCTAGAATAATCAAATTATACAGATGAATAAATAATTAATTTTTAAAAAATTCTAATGAGAATTTAAATGTCTTTAGAAGATTAATTTTATTAGTTAGCAGAAATGTCAGGAAAATAATCAATTTTGATTTGTGATAGAGGTTTATTAGATGGAAAAGCATTTCTTTAATAAAAATAATGGTATAAAATATTAAAAGAAATGAATGTTTCTGAATAAGAAATTCGAGATAAACGATACGATTCTGTTTTTCATTTAGTTACAGCTGCAAATGGGGTATATTTTTTATTTTTATTTTTTGTAAAGAAATAAAATAAATAAGGCATCTGATTATTATATTATGGATGGTGCACGTTTTTAAAATAAAGATTAAGCAATTGAAATTGATAAAAAATTTTAAAAGGCATGGATGGGACATTAAAAATTGGAAATTATTGATAATATAACTGTAAATAGCTTTTAAGAAAAACTGTAAAAACTTCTATATTTAATAAGAAAAAGTAGCGGTATTCCTGTCAAAGGACCAAAATTATACAAAAGACTTGTTATTGTTAATCCAGAAAATCACCCTAATTTACCGTCTTATTTATAAGTAATTTATATTTTATTTATTTTGGTGTTTTTTGATATTTTTTTCTGTATTTTTTTTTTTTCAAAGTAGTCAAAAAAAAGGTAGGATAATCCTATCCTTTATTTTTTTGATTTAATCTTTTTTTTAAAAAAAGAGAAATAAATCAAATTCAATATGAATAATATATACATATATATATATATATATATATATTTATATAATTTTTTTATTTATTTATAAAGTATGAAAGTTTTGAAATTGAAGATATATTTTTGTATAACTAAGAATATAATGAAAATAAAGGTAAATTAACAAAGATTAGAAAAAGAATTTAAAATAATGAATACATTTATATTTGCTCAGAAAATCATATTATTAATGGTAAATAAACTATGTATTATAAAAAAAGATTGAACTTTAGAGAATATGAACTTATTAAGGATCGTCAAGATACTAAAAGAAGTACCATTAGAAAAAATAGAAGATAATTTGTGCATAATGGATGTTTTTATGCTCTTGATAAATTTAAAGAATTTGACATGTGTATTTTGAGAATCAAAAATATATCTGATAATAATATTGCTAATATAATTCCCGAATTCCTTACTATTGATGCAGATGTAACTGATAATAAAGAGTTTAGATCAATTAATCTTTCTTTAAAATCTTCACCTTTGAGAAACGCAGATTTTTTAAAATAAGTTGTTTATTAAATTAAAGAATAATAAAAATGATATATTTATTATAAAAAAAAAGCAATTAAATTAATTTTTTTTTTAATTTAAATATAAATAAATAAATAAATATTTAGTATAAAAGATATATATATATAATGTTTTAAATAATTCGAATTGTATTTATTTTGATATTTAAATGAAAAATAAATATTTTTTAAATATTTAATTTAAATAGGCTATAATAAATATATATTAGTATATAAAAATTAGAAAATATTCTATTTTTTTAAAAATAAAATAAAAAATTAGAATAAATTTAATATTTTAATAATAAATATATATTTTTTATTATAAAAAATATATGATTTTTAACATAAGAAATATATAAATTTAAAATTTTTCAATAATTAAATGTTTCTTTAAAAATTTAAGCTAATTATTTTTCTTTTGGAGTATTTTCTTAAAAATATTAAATAATTTATTAAAACAATTAATTTCTTTGATTTTCATTACAAATTTGTTTAAAGAAAATATTTAAAGCATGTTTAAAAGTACTGTCATACATCCAAATCCTTCCTATTGAAATTTAAAAAATTGTTTTATGAATAATATCTTCATTTTATTTATCTAAATTTGCCAATTTTAATAAAAGAGCTACCAAAATTACATTTATATTTTATTTTTAGCTCAAAGCAATTTTATAAAGAAGTTCAAGTAAATATTTTCTATTTATATTTTCAATAAATAAATTAATAAATTACAATAAATTATTCTTATTTATAAACCAGCTATCTTCTAATAAAAATCTTTCTAATAAAATTAAATAAATAGATTGTTTTTTTTCATGTAAAAATTAATATTTTAAATTAAAATCTTATGCATTTTCTGCTTATAATTCTTTCAAATTAGCATATTATTATATTATTTTTTCCTAAAATAATTCAGGATAATCTCTATAAAATGAAAATATTTCTTTACTTTAATTTATTTGTTATTGTATTTTATCATAGATTTAACTAAATTATGGTGTATAAACAAAATTTTAATCGTGTTTTATTAATAGATCAAACGCATACTTTTACAATATATAGCAATTATCTATTTAAATATTATTTATAAAAAAATAAAAAAATATTACTGTAATTAAAAACTCCTATCAAAGATTAAAAGAAGTCATTTTTTTCACCATTTTATTAATTAATATGTTCATTTTCTGTTACTTATTCATTTAATAAATTTATTAATTTTTTTTCATTATTTCCTCTTCTTAATATTTCGATTATTTATTTTTAAACAGTTTCATTAAAATGTTAAAAATATTCAAATAAATCTTAAAACAATTCTTTGTAACAAAAAACCATAAAAACTATAAATAAATTATAAAAAATAAAAAATAAAAAATATAAACCTAAAAAAGATGCAATATGGCAAGATTCATTAACATCTAAATTTTAACTTTTTAATAAATATAATTTTTCATCAAAAGCGCTTTTTAAAAGCTCTTCGTTCCCTTTTGCAAATTTGATTCCATTTTTAATAAGCGAAATCTTATTATTAATTTACAAATAATATTTTAAGCATGTCTATTTGTTTTCTTCGCATATTTTAGTCATTAATTATAATAAATTTGATAAATCATTGCTTTCAAATTTTTAAGGTTGCCATCTGTATTCTTACTAAATAATAATACTTAATAAATTATATAAAATTTCATTATTTATATTAGTTTTTTAAATAAAATCTTTAATTAAATTATCGTCTTTAATTATTTCATTTATAAATTCATTTTTTTCAACAATAATTTATTAAGCAACATAATTAAAACATAATTCAAATCTTAAAAAATAAATAAAAATAATATACATAAATTTATTTATTTTTTTTAAAAAAAGGTATATATTACACTTTTTTTTCTTTGTTTTTTGAATAAATTTTTTCGTTTAAATGAATAGTTTATAAATATTTAAAAATATCTTTAACTCTATCTAAACAATGAAATAATTTTTTAATATCATTAAAAAATTTTTCAAATTAAAACAAAAGCATTCCAATTAATTGCCCTTTAAAATAAAATTCTAATTATTCTTTATCCACATTATTATAATCTACAATGGAAAAATTTAATTATTAATTATTATTTTATTCATTTTTTGTTTCTAAATTATTTGTTTTTATTTTCTTTATTTTGATTGTTTATAATTCTCCTTCTTCTATTTCTTATCTTAACATACTACTTTTTCTCCTTTCTAAATTAATTGTGTCTTTTATTTTTATTTTTTCTTCTTTTTCATTTGCTTGAATTATTTTTTACTCTTTTTCTGTTAAAATTCTAAGTATTTTCTTTATTTTTTCTTATGATGTTTATTATATTTTTAAATATTGATAACTTTTTAAATTATTTATAAATGTTTGTGCGTTTTCTTCGTGTAAATTATTCATGTTTTTATTGAAAAAAAATATATTAATATTATTTATATAAATAAAAATATATAATAATTATATTTTTTAAAATATAAAAAATATTTAATTTATTATAAAATTATTATTTTTTTTTTTTAAGATTTTATTTTATTAAATAAAAATCATATATTACTCTTTATAAATAATAATAGTATTTATCCAACATTTAAATTCATCAATTAAAATTATTAAATTTTTTATATTATTATTTTAAAATTTATAAAAAGTAATTAAATAACTATACTATTTATTAAAATCATAATTTTCTTATATAACTCTAAATTCTATATTTTTATTAGAATATTTTTTTATTTTAAATAAAATTAATTTTAACTTTAAAATTCAAATATTATTAAATTATATTAATAATTTACATTTATAAAATACCTGCCTTAAATTATTCTTTTAATTTTTTAGTTTAATTTATTATATTATTTTTTTGAAATCAAATTTAAAAATAGAGTTTATAAATTTATTATAAACTAATTTAAAATAAATTAAAATAATAGTATTTTTTCATTATAAATTTAATATACAATTTTTTTTTATTATAGTAAATTTAATCAAAATAAATAGTTGAAAAGAAAAGAAAAAAAATTACTTTTTTTTTAAAAAGAAAATTAAATTAATTTATATATATTTTGTTTTTCAATTTAATTTAAAATTAATTATTATTAAAACAAATACGTGTATTTATTTATAAATTAAATAAAAAAGATAAAAAAAATGAATTATTCTTTCAATTAACTTGAAACGATCAAAATAACAGATATTATGAGAGATCCTCAAAAATTTTAATAGTTTATGAGCAAAAACAAAGTAAAAATTAAATAAAAAAATTAAAAATACAAAAAATAGAAAGAAATAATACAATGGTCCTTATTATTAATATTATCAATTATATCATATAAATATTTTAGCTCTGGACATTTTTCATTTATATTAACTTTAAGTTCTTTAATGTAGACATTTGGATTCGGAATTCTTATTATAAAAATAAGGTAAAGTAAATCAATAGGAGGATTATCTCGGCATACAATTATATGTTATTTGATATGTTTTATATTTAGATTGTCATCAATTTTATTTTATGAAGGGTATATACCATCAGACTCATCAGGAGAATCAATATATTTAATAAGTGAAATAATAACATTGCTATTTATAATAATATTAATGTATTAAAGTTTTAAGACATATAAATTAACATATAACAATGAGTTCGATACATATAATTATATTTATTTTGTAATTCCTACTTTTATTATTGCTTGCTTGTTTCATCCAAGCCTTAATATTGCTATTTATTCGAATATTTTTTGGACTTTTGCACTGTATTTAGAATGCGTAGCTATACTTCCTTAATTAAATCTTTTCTAAAAAACTGGGGGAGAAATTGAGACTTATACTTCTCATTATGTCGCATCTTAGGGATTATCAAGGATAATGTAATTTATATTTTGGATATTTAGTTTTTAAGAATTAAATGGAGAATCTAAGTAAGGTAGTATTTCAATTACACCTAGTTATGCAGGATATTTTGTACTTTTTTCATAAGTTGCTTAGATTTTACTAATGGGAGATTTTTTCTATTATTATTTGAAGAGTATATAGACAGGAATTCCTTTAACTTTACCAACTTACGTTATTTGAAATTGATTTTATTATTAGTTTTGTTTATTTGTATTTATATATTAATTTTAATTCCTTTATATAAATTTTAATTAAATATTATAAATAATTGAGTATATAGTTATTTTTTTTTCTTAAATGATTTATTTTTGTAAATTTATATATATAAAATATAATTACATATATTTATTACTTTAAATCTTTTAAAAAATAATAGTAATTTTGGTTTATTATAATATAAATTTTATATAAAAAAAATCATTAAAATCATTATTATAATTCTTAAATTCCAGTAATGAAATGTTCCAAATTTAAAAGAACTACTAAATCATATTTTTAATTATTAAACAATTTCTGAATATAAATTTCAGGATGAATTGCTTTCCAAAAAAAGTCGACAAATTTATCGATTTCTTCATCATTCATTCCTTATCCTTTTTCTAAAATCATCTTTTTTTCAGCTTATTTTCTCCATATTCTACTATATTCAAATGTTATTGGACTTAATACAACTTAAGAATCAATGTATTTCCACAAAATTTCATATTTTTTTAAATTTCTCTACAATCTTCTGCGAATTTCATATCATTCTCATCTTATAATGGCTTTAAATACCTTAATTCAGTTCCAGATCCTTATAAGCCAACAAACCAGCCTTCAAAAAGGACTAAATCAGGGATTTTTTCCCATTTTTCGAACCCAACTCTATCCCCTTTTCCTTCCTACACAGACTTATCAAATATAGGAACTTCTATAGGGACCTTTCCTTGTTCTAAACTTTCCAAAACTTATTTTAGTAATTAATTATCATGAGTCCCTGGAGGTCCTCTATATAAAAACCTATTATCTTTTTCAAAAAGAAGTTATCTTTCTTCTAAAGTTAAATAAAAATCATCAATAGAAAACACTTAAATTGATAAATTTTCATTTTCGCCTAATTTTTTTATCAGTTTTGTAAATGTGGTTTTTCCTGCACCTTGAACACCTAAAATTCCAGAGATAAATGGTTTTTTTGGAGTTTTTTTTGATTTCATATATTCATAATAAGGAAGTACATAATAAAAATATGCTTGTAAAAGTTATTATATATTAATATTATTTTTATATGAAAATTAAATTAATTCTTATTAAAATTATTAAGTCTTTTAAATGTATTTTTATACTTGTTCTTGTATTTCATTTTCTGTTTTTAATTTGGATAAACCAAAAGGGACATCTTAATTTAATATTTTTAAATTTTCATTTAAAAATTTATTGTTTTTAACTTCTTTTAAAATGATTTGTTATATTTTTTTAGACATTTTTTTTATAGAATTAACAAATATTAAGTATATATAAATATAATAAAAATAAATATAAAAAAATAAATATACTTAATAAAATTTAAAAAAAAAGAAATAATTTATCAAAAAAATGTAAAAAATAGAGCAAATATATGATTATTCAAATAAACCATGTCCTAGAATAGGAAAAGATAAAATAATAATAAATAAATAATAAGTAGAATTAATAAAAAGTTTCGAAGATATAACTTTAGATCAATTTTAGTATATATTTGGATTATCACCTTAGAATTAAAACCAACAAAACTAAATACCAAAAATCGCTAAAAAAGAAAACTTAAATAATATTATTTATTTCCAAAATCGACTTTTTGAATAAAATTTTGATTCTAATTTTAATTCTAAAATAAAAGTTAATATTCTTAGTCCTGATTAATAAAACATATAGGAAAACTTTTTTTAAAAATAGGAATTTTCAAAATCTTAAATACAAACTTTTTAAAAAACTATGGATAAAAATTAATTTCAAAAAAAAATTTCTTTTAATATTAATTTTATAAAATAAGGTCTTTTTTGTAATTAAAAATACCTTTTTTAATTCTTTTATGCCTTTATTCTATATTATTTCCTTTAATTTCTTATTTATTAATACAATCTTTACTGGACTATCCGTTTATTATTTATATATTTGCCTCAATTTTTTTATGGATTGTCTTTTTGTTTTTATAGATGATACACTTTCTTTAAATGAAAAAAAGAAATGTAAAAAAGAATACTTTTTATTTTTATAATAAAAATAAAAGTAAAGAAAAATCTGATAAAATGACACTTTTTATTTAAATCTTTACAAAATTTTTAATAAAGACATTTTTAAATTTTATTTTTTTTGGTTTTTTATATTCTTTTATAATCGAAAATTATATAATAAAGCCTTTATATTACTAATATAATGAATCATTTCTCTTTTTAATTACTAAATTTTTTTTTAGAACATTATTTTTATTTCTAATAAATGCTATAAATTATTTTTTCTTAAATTCTGAAGTTAAAAAAGCATAGAAAATTATAAATTTGTAATAAACCTTTAATGAAAAAGGCATTTATTTTTAGAAAATGTACTTGGAGTTTATCATTGATATAAAATAAGGGAAAAAAAATGTTGAATAAATAGAAAAAAAAGATATTATTTAATTAAAATATACAGGATATATTATTTTTTGGTCAAGTATTTAATTCTAAGATATAATTATATTAAATAAAAGGTTCTTAATAAATATTTTAATGCTTATTTTATTCAATATTTTTAATATTTTTGTTTATTATATACGTTTTTTGGCATTTTTTATACTCTTTATTGAATTTGTAATATTTATTTTTAGATTTTAGAAATATTATAACAATGTTTTTTAATAATTAAACATTATTAATATGAGTGTAATGTTAAAAATGATTGTTTTGATTTTGAAAGATGATATTTTTTACTTAATTTTGTTTTTGGTTTTTAAAATTCTTTTACTTTTTATAACTCTATGTTTCTTATTTTGGACTTAAATAAAGAAAAAACAGGATGTATAATATTATTTATATAAGTAAAAATATACATATATGTTTTTTTATTTATAGTAAAAAAAATTATATATATATATATTTATAAAAAAATAGACTTTTAAATTAAAGTAAAATATTATTGGATTTCTTTTAATAGAAACTAAAAGTTAAATAGGATTTATTCTTTTATTATTTGTTATTAAGAAATTATAATTTAAATATATTTATTATATATTAATAATGGAATTCTTATTATATTTAATTATTAAAATAAATCTTGTAGATTAAGTGGCACTTTCTAAATTAAAAATCGGTTTAAATATGCTAACTTTTTATGTATATTTTTTCTTTAGCTGGTATTTTAATTTATTTATATATAATAAATGAAAAATAATAATTAATTATATATTTTATATAAAAAATAAATAAAATATTTTTCAATTTATCATAATATTCCTATTAATTAATTATTCTCTTAATAAAAAAATTTCGAATTCAGTTTATAATAAATCTTTTTTTTAATTTTTAATATTTCTTATTTTATTTCTTCTTATCCTATAGTTAATTTTACTAACTCTTTTTCTTATTCTTTTAATCTTTTTTCAATTGATTTTAGCTTCTTTTTTAATTTCGTTAGTCTTTTTTCATTTTTCTTTTTTATTTTGCTAATTGTCTAATCTCTTCTTTTGCTATTTTTATTTCTTTATTTATTTCGTCTTTCTCTTACTATATTTAAATCTCATTTAAACTTTATTTTAATTTTTCTTAATTTTTTATTTTTTCTTATAATATATATTGTTCATTTTCATCTTGTATTTTATTTTTTAATTTTATGTATTTTTATTTTCTTAAACTTATTAATTAAATTATTCTAGTAATTGAATATTTTTCTCATTTTATTAATATATTAATAACTATTCTTTATCTTTATCTTTTATATCTTCTTCTGGATTTATTTAGTTTAGATTTTGATATAAAGTTAAATTATTATTCTAAATAGAGTTAATTTTTTAATCAATAATTTAATCGAAGATTTCTATATCTTATTAAGATTATTTTATTTATTAAAATTCTACTAAAACCCCGTTTTCTAAAGAGTTTTTGATTAAAATAAGTAATTCTTTTTTTTCAAAATAACATTATTTTTTAATAAGGCAATTTTCTTTTTTTTATAAATGATATTCTTTGACTAAAAGAAGTATTTCTTATTATTTTAAAGTGTCTATTTTTTATAAAATACGTTTTTTACTTCTAACTAATATAATTTCACGTTTATATATAAACTCTTTTTGTAAATCTAAACACTTATCTTTTTATAACAATTCATAACATTTTTCTATTAAAGATTTTTATTTTATTTTCAAATTTAAATATTCATTCAAGCTATCTATTATTTATTCACTTGTTTAAACTGTTATAATTTATTCAAATATTTAATCAAGATTATTTATAGGCATTTATATTTCTATTTTATTTTTATTTTTATTTTTTGAATTAATTTTTTAATTTATTTTGTTGCTTTTAATTTTTTTTTATATTTTTAATAAATCTCACAAATTATTTTTATGAAGATTAAAATGATAATAATATTTTTTTTTTTAATAAGGTTTTTATTTTATTTTTTTGTTAAACTATTAATTTCTTTTTAATAATAATTTTTATTAACTTTTTGTTTATTCTAATATATTATTAATAAATATTTAATATATTATTATTAATTGTTCTCATGTTTTTTTATATATTTTTCTGTTATTTTTTTTATTAAAACTAAATGCTTATTATGTTTTTTTGTTTTTTTTTAAAAAAAAACATAAAAATAAATTAATTTATAAAAAGTATAAATATATGTACTTATTTTAATTATTCAATCTTTAAAAAAATTAAATGTTTTATTTTAAATTCTCGAAAGAGAATAAAAATTAATTAAAAAAACAAAAAAACAGATTTTTACAAAATTTTAAAATATGAATGGTTTTCAAATTAAAAAATCATAAATAAATTAAAATATATTAATATTATTTATAACTAACAATTATAATTAAAAAAGAAAAAATTAATAATAAACAATAAAAAAACTAAACAAAAATAATAATAAAAACTAAGGAAAACAAAAATGGTACAAAAAACATTAACTTTTATAAAAATAAATATTTAATTTATATTAATGAATATTTATAATTAAATAATATGCAATTTTTATAAACATAAATATTCTAAATATTAATTTAAAGAATCCGAAAATAACTCTATTAATTTCTAAGTAAATAACATAATTAAAACAGAAAAATCCTGAAGGTATTTTAATTTATAAATGAATAATACTAAGATAAAAAAAAAAATTTATTATAAATAAATAAAAAAGGAATAAATATAATTATAAATGATGTAGATATTTATGATATTTAAGCTGATATTATAGGTCCAGGTAAAAAATAAAATTCTTATATAGAATATATAAAAATTAAATAGTTTAAACTCCTTATGAAGGTGGATTTTTCAGATGTAAATTAGTTATTCCATAAGACTTTCCGAAATTTCCTCCAAAAGGATTCTTTCATACGAAAATAGCACATCCAAATGTATCTGAAAAAGGAGAAATATGTGTAAACACTTTAAAAAAAGATTGGAATCCATTAAATTGGTCATTTTAAAATATATTTGAAGTAAATAATATTTAAAAATTAAAAAGCAAAATTAATAAAGGTTATAAAATGCTTATTAATTGTTCCTTTTCCTGAAAGTGCTTTAAATGAAGAAGTAGGAAAACTTTTTATGGAAGATTATGAAGGATACTTTAAATATGCGAAACTAATGACAGAATTACATGCTAAGCCTAAACAATATAAATAATATATAGAAAAAGAAGTTATTTTTTAATTATATAATAATTAAATTATAAATAATATATAGTAAAGTGAAGACAATAATGATGATTTATAAAAATATAATTAGCAAAAAATAATTAAAAATGATGTAAAAGTGACATAATAATAAATTAATAAAACTTAAAATTAAGAAAATTTAAAATATTAAAATAATAATAACAGTTTTACGTAAGGCAACCCAGAAGAACCTTTAAGCAGTTTAACAAAAAATTAGTAATAATAATAATAAATTTAATAATAATTGTTATAAATAAATCAGACAATACAATAAAAGTAAACAACATAATAATAATAATAATAATAATAATAATAATAATAATAATAATAATAATAATAATAAAAGCATAATTTTTTATTAAATCTTACTTTTAATAATTATTCAAGTATTTATAAAGTTAAAGTAAATTGCCATAATATTAATCTTTAAAATTCTTAGATTGGAAGAAAGGAAATAGAACGGAAAAAATGGTTAAAAAGATTATGATTTTAATTTATTATTATTTTTTATTAAAAAAATATTTGTGGTTAATATAATATTATTATTTTTTATTATTTTTTTTATAATAAAAAAATAATTTATTTGAATTATAAAATAAATTAATATAAAAAAATGTATATTATTGCATCAATATGATATTTAATTACAAATAGTCAATTAAAATTTTCTAAAGTAAAAAATTTATTTCTTTTTTCAAAGATAAATGATTATATATGCTTTATATAAAATAGTTAAATATATTTTATTTAATTATTATTTAAAAAAAAAAAAAAATATTTAAAAAGTTAGTCAATTATTATATAATATTTCTGCTAAATAATTAAAATGTAATTCTCTTTTTTGGTTTTTTAAATAATTTTTTTTTATTTTTTTATCTAAATTTTAAAACTCTTCTCCTCAATATAAAAATTAATTTAGAAAATTAAATAAGCTTAATTTATTATTAAAACATGAAGAAACTTAGTTATTTTAGGAAATATTTTTAATATAAAAAATATTCTATTTTCTGAATATTTATTGATAAAAATCTTTATTTATCAAATATAAGTTTCTTAATACGGCCTAATATTTAATATAAATAATTTTGTTTCTATAGTCTTTGCTAATTTTATTCAAAATAAATTTGAGAAGATTAAATAAACTCTAATAACAGGTTGACAAAAATCTAAATAAAAAAGAAAATAGAAAGTTCCTATTATGCATACTGATTTACCCTTTAAAAATTTTTGTTTTGTTTATTATTTAATACTTAATAATGATATTTAAAATATTTTAATTAAGCAGATAATTAATTTTATAATGCCCTGAATAAAATAAATTAAAAATATTAAAATAAAATTTAAAATAAATAATTATTCTAGTATATTATCTTCTTAGAATAAAATAACTTTATTAATTATACTTAATTTTATAAAATAAATTTAAATTTTAGATATATTCAATGTAATAAATTGATAAAACTAAATAATTATGCTATTTTTGTTATTTTTGTATTTTGCAATAATTTATTTAATAAATAATATTTTTATTTATTACTTACTAAAAAATAATTAATTTATTTTAAAATTTAATGTAATGCAATATATAATTAAATTAAAATAATTTTATATATAAAAGAGATTTTATAACAGATTAATTTAATTATAAATTAATAGATGAATTTTTTTTATATTTTAACAGTATATAATTTAGATTTTCATATTTATCCTAATAACTCCCTATTAAATTAATTAAAAATAAAAATATAATATGGTTATAAAATAACAAAAATAGTTAATATATTACCATAAGTTTTCATAACTTAAATAATTGAAAACATTAAATTCATTCGGATAGCAATTAAAAGTTTCTTAAAAAATAAAATGCAAATAAAAACCGAATTAAATAAATATTTACTTGAAGGAAATACTTTATCTATAGTAATTCTAAACATATCATCTTCAAAAAAAAAACAAAATAAGTAAAAAAGTAAAAATAAATAATGAAAGAAATTACTTAACATCCTTGGTATTAATTTCTTTAAAATTTCATTTGATAATTCTAAACAAGGATTTGTATTAGCTTCAATAAGAAGAACTTAGCCTTACTTAGTTACCATAAAATCATATCCAATTAATTCAAAAGTGAATTTTTTATTTTTTTTAACAATCTTTCTTTTTACAGAATTGATAGTAAGTTTAATAAGACTATTAATTTATTTTAGAATGTCAATTAAAGAAAATTCTTAAGAATCAGTCTATAAAATTTCATCTAAATTTTAAAAAGAAATTATATTTCCATTTTCAAATTTTTCATAATTTACACCGTTTTTTTGAATCGCATTATTTGTTAAATGAATATATTAATTATTTAAATTGTGTGATCTTAAACTGAATATTTCACTACTTAGTCGACAGTAACCTTCTCTAAAAATATTAAATAAAAAATAAAATAAAAATTTTAACTTGAAAATATAATATTTTTAATCTTAATCTATCAAAACCCAAGTCCTGATATCGAATTTTCGATTATTAATAAGAAAAGGATTTTCAATGTATTTTTGTAATATTATTGTTTTTGGAATAGTATTTAAATTGCTTAATTAAATTCTTTTTTTTATTTTTTTCATCATCACTTTATCTTGTTTTTATTTTTTGAAGTTTTTATTCATATATTTCTATTATATTAGTTTAAATTTTAGAAAATGTTTCTTTCAATACTTAATATCTACCAAAAGGTAATAATAAAACAAATAATTATCTTATAGATTTAAATAAATGGATGCCTTATCCTCTATTTAAATCATCAGGTTTTTAAATCCATATATTTTTTGTTTTTTAGTTTTCCTCTTATTATTTAAAATATTAAATAAATGTCAAAATATCTTATTAATAGTTTTCACTTTCAACATTTAATAAGAATGTTTTAGGTACATATTTTTCTAATAATTATTCACTTTTTAAATATATAGACATATTTTGGAAAAGCTTACTTTTACATGTTAACTCTTAATGATTTTCGATATGATTTACCATTTATTTATTTCTTTATTGTATTGAAAGATCATCAAATCTTATATTTATACTTGTTGGTTTCCATCTTATAATTTTTTTTTTTTTTTTTTTAAATAATTTTTTTTTTTTTTTACCTAAAATTATATTAACTTGTTATTTCTTTTGCTTAAACCCACCAAGGTCTTTTGCTTAAAACATAAGAAACTAATTCTTAATTATTACCTTTTTCTACAATATACTATTTATTTATTTTTTTCGTGTTTTTTTTTTTATTTATTTTTTACAGTTAGTTAGTATTTAAATAGAGGAACCATTGATAAATTTTCAATTGTTGAATTGTGTTCATAAAATAATATTTTTTGGGTACTTTGCCTTTATTATTTTTCTTTTATAGTTGTTTTTGAATAACTTGTAGTATATGAAATTTGATTAATTTTTTAGCTAGTCTCATTTTAATTAGAATATTTGGAATTTTGTTTAAATTATATATTGTTAGGACTTTTTTTGATATTAACTAACATTTTTTATCTTTTTTTTTAGTGGCTTATATTAAATTAAATTTAATTAGTTTTTTTTTTTTTTTTTTCAATAATAATAAATTAAAATATTTATTCTTTTTTTATTTTTATTTTTTAATTTAACAAAAAAAATTAAAAATAGAATTTTTTTTCTAAAATAAATAAAATAAAAAATATATATATTTTTTTCATTATTTATTTATAATTTAATCAAATATTATTTAATTTAAAATTTCTGGACACTACTTGTTTTAAATAACTGAAAAATGAATAAAATAATTTTTTTTCATTTCTTATTTTATTTACTAATCAAATATTTCCAAATATAATTAATTCTTAGCAAATTCAAATATTTCATTTTATTTATGTTCATTAATTTCTTTTTCTTCTTTATTTTTATAATAATTAAGTTCTTCTTAGAAATTTTTATAATAAGGATTATATTAATTATGAATATATTTATTGTCATTATTTTCAATAATATTTTTTTCTTATATTTATGATTCATTATTATCATAATCGTCATCATCATCATTAATTTCTTATTTTTTTTATTAATTTTCTAAAATTAATTAATCCTAAATAAAATCGTTTAGAAGTTATTAATTTTCTTTTTAAAGATCCTGATTTAAAAACTAAGGAACTATTTCTTGCTCATAAATTTAATTTTTTATTGTTTTAATAAAATTTTAGAGCTTTGTATTTTAAGTTTTTTCTTATTTTATATTAAGTTCTTCTTTTTGTTTAATTTTTTAAAAATCCATCTTATTATATGTAAAATTTATTATTTTAAAAAGGTGTTAATTTTTTATTTTTTGGAAAAAAAAAAATAATTATTGAAAAAGTTTGAAATTTTTTAATTAAAATAAAAAAAAACAAAATAATAAAAAATATAACAGAAAAATAAAAATAAAAATGGCCAAATAAAATTATATATTGACTTTCTAAATAAATGATTTCCAAAAAAATATTTAAGAAACAAAGCAAATACTAAAAATTCAAAAGAATAATAGCTTTTTAATTCAAATACATACTTAAGAGTAAAAAATAACAAAAATAATCGAATAAATATAACCTTAGGACATTATATAAATAACTTTGTATGAAAAAAATGACGAAAATTATTTTTTATAGTAAAAAATATCATTAAATTTTGATTATTTTTTTTAATTTTATGGAAAAGAATAATATGAAATATTAAAAATAACCCCTAATTTATCTTTGCTAATAAAAATAAAGCTTTAATAATTCGAAAAAAATTGTGAACTTCATGAGAAGGAAAAAAAAAAGGAAAAAGAAAATGAAAAGGAAAAGGAAAAAGAACAGAAAAAAGAAAAGGAAAAGGAAAAGGAAAAGGGAAAGGAAAAAGAAAAGCAAAAAAAAAAGGAAAAGGAAAATGAAAATGAAAAGGAAAAGAAAAAGGAAAATGAAAAAGATAAGGGTAAGGATAAGGAAAAGGAAATGGAAAAAGATAAGGATAAGGAAAAGGATAAGGAAAATGAAAAGCAAAAGAAAGATTATTTTTTTAAAAAAATATTAATTAAAGAACAAAATTAATAATAAAAGACACCAAGAACATCTTAAATATATCAAGAAACTTTAAAATAAAAACTTGAAAAAATATAAATTTGTAATTCTACATTATAAAAAATACACAGAGAATATAATAATAAAATAAAATAATATAAAAGCAAAATAATTCTTTAAAAAATACAAATTTTTAAGCATAAAAAAGTTTATAAAATCTAATAAATATAATAAAATAAATGGATATTAATAAAAATGAAAAAAATATTACATAAATGAATTTCTAATATAAATTTGAAAATTAAAATTTTGAAATTTCTTAAATAAATAAAATTTATAAAATGCTTTTTTCTCTAAATATTGATGTTTATTCTCTTTAATAATAAAAAGAAGATCTTGATTAATAAATAAATAACTAATAAGAAAAAATCAAAGGATATAAAGTATTTTAGTGGTATGATAATCATTAAAACCTAAACCTCAATTAATTTGTTGATAATATCAAATTATTAAACGGTGAAGTCGATTTTAAAATAGAAGAGATTAATAATAATTTAGAATAAGAAGAATAGAATTTTTAAGATATAAATTTTTGTTATGATTTATAAGAAAATTTTAATTAATAATAATAAAATTCTTAACAATAAGAATTTTGAATAATTTTTTTGTGTTTTTTTAAATTTTCATTTTTTATTTATTTATTTTAAAAATAGTTTTTTTTTTAAAACGATTATATAAATATATTTTTTTTTAATTTTTTAAATGTATTAATTAATAATATATTTTTATATATGTGAAAAATCTTTTTATAAAAATATAATTATATATATTAAAAAGAAAAAAAAAAAAAAGATTAAAATGTCTAATTAACAGAACCAAAATTTGTAATTATATATAAAAAATATTGAAAATAATATAAAAATATTGTATAAAATATATAAAAAATAAAAATAGTACTTAGCAGAAAGCAAAATTAAATGCAAACGCAAATTTATTTATTCCGAATTGTAAAAAAAAAAATTAAAATAAATAAAATGAAATGAAATAAATTAAAAAAAAAAAGCTTAGTCACAATAATAGATTTAATAATCTCAAAATTATAATATGGCTGCATATTATTAGCAAGGTAAAATAAAAAGAAAAATATAAAAAAAAAAAAAAAAGATTAATTTTAACCCATATAGCAAGGATATTATATGGATTAATATCAACAATAATTGTATTAATAGCCATAATAAGTAAAAAACAATAAAATAAAAAAATATTAAAATAAAATATTAAAAGAACATGTAATAATTAAATTATACCTAAATAAATTTAAAACTTTAATAACCAACTCCTTAATAATTTATTCCAGGTACTTATGTACCATAGTCAATTAGTCCAGCATTGTAACAATAATATATTTAATAATAATAATAATAATAATAATAATAATAATAATAATAATAATAATAATAATAATAAACATAAGCATAATTTTCATACTAATAAGTTCCACCTTAACATTTAATAGAAAATAATTCTCTAACTGGATATTCAGACTAAGAGCAATAAAGTGAACTAGATATTGTTGTAAAGCATATTGTAAACTTGAGAGACCCTGAAAAAAAAGAAGAAGCATTATCAGAACTTTCTAAAAAAAGAGAATCGTTTTAAAATTTAGCACCATTATTATGGCATTCAACAGGTACAATAGCTTTATTAATCGAAGATATAGTATAAGTATACTAAAATCTTGTGTAAAATAATTTAACAACCTAAATATCAAGTAGTGTATGTTCTGTTTTGGGCCTTTTATAATGTTTAGCTTTACATTAAGAGACTAAGCCTCATTTTATAAAAGCACATATCCCTCTTTTTTTATACCCTTTTTTAAATACAAATGTAAAAACAAAGCCTTTTGAGAATCTCCGTGTAACATCCCTTGGAGTAATAGGTGCTTTAGTAAAAGGAGACGATACAGAGGCAATAACATTTTTAATGTAAACTGAGATTATTCCTCTCTGCTTAAGAATTATGAAGCGAGGCTAAGAATTATCTAGAACTGTTGCTACGTTTATTATTTAGAAAATACTTGTTGATGATAATGGTTTAAATTATATTTGCTAAACTGCTGAAAGATTTTTTGCTGTTTTTTTTTAAAAAAATAAATAAATAAATTAATATATATAATTTTTATTATAGGTTTCTACTGTTTTATAAAGTATGATTGAAGATCTTATTTAAAATGAAAAAGATGATTAGAGACTTCTAAGACATATTATTAGATGTTATTAGAGACTTTCAGATAATCCAAGGTTATATATTATTATTATAAATTATAGGAAATTTAAATATAAAACACATAACTAATTTATTAATTTTAATTAAACGAAAAAAAAATTAGAGCTAATGAAGCTTTGAAGAAAATTCTTCCAAATAATTTTAAAGATCCGAATTGGAAATTAATAAAAGATGAGACAGTAAAGAAATGGCATATTAATTTATTATAAAATTTAGGCTTTTATAATGAAGAAATGGGTATTTAGTAATAAAACTAAGGAAATATTTAACAAATGATGAATAATTAGAATTCAAATAATATGTATAATTAAATTAATTAGTAATAATAAAAACCTTAACCTAACATGTATGAATAATATTGAAAAAAAAAAAAAAAAAAATATATATATATATATATATATTGTTATTTTAAAAATAAAATAAAACAAAACAAAAAATTATAATTATAATTATTTTTATCAAGAAAATCCTTTCCAACCATTTTTTTTAGCAACTTCAAATCTATTTTTCCAATCATTACAAATTGTATTGTCTAAACAAGGATTTCCATATATACACGAACATCCCTCTTTTCGTTCCCCTCGTAGTTAATCTTCTTATTTTTCGGCTTTATATGTAACTTTTTCCCTCTAATTTTCAGCTTCTTCATCTTCTTCTATTTACAATGTATATATTTTCTCATCTTTTAATCCTTCAAATTCAGTTATATTATTTTCTATTTGTTTTTCTGGGATTTTCCTTTTATTATCATCAATTAAATGCATTTTAAAGTTGCCCAAAAAAACACTGGAAATGCAGTATTCATCATCTATTTAAGCACTTGTAATTTTTTCGTTTTTAGTTTTGAATTTCGTCTTATAATGACTGTATTATATTGTTACTTCTGCTATTTTATCCTCTTATTTTTTAATTTCTTCTTCTTTTTTTTCTTCTTCTTTTTTTATTATAGGTTTTTCTTCTTCTTTTTTTGCATCTGTTGTTTGCTTTGAACTTGTTTTTTAAGAAGTCTTTTATTGGGATGATTTTTATGCTAAATTTCCAGCCACAGGTTTTGTTGCAGGTTTTTAAATGGAATTTCCTACTGGTTTTTATGTGGGTTTTTGAGAAACTGCTGTAATTTGTTTTGTTGATGTTTTTGTAGTTGCTTTTTTCATTTTATTTATTTTTTAGTCGAATTTTAAAGGATGATTGATTAAAAAGAGATTTTTTTTCTTTTTTTCTTTTTTTCTTTCTTTCTTTCTTTCTTTCTTTCTTTTTTTTTCTTTTTTTTGTTTATTTTTATTATAGAAATAAATTTATATATTAATAATAAAATATTCTTTTTTTTTTTTTTTATGAATTTTACACTTAGTGATTTAAAAAATATTGATTTTAATATAATTTTAACCAAAAAAGAAATCGATAAATGTCAAGAAGCTTTTATTGCTTTTGATAAAAACGGTTCTAAATTTATAGAAAAAGAGGAGTTAAGGAAAGTTCTTGAAGGTTGAAAAAAAAAAAATATAAATTAAAGATATTTTAAAAATAAGTTTTTTCTAATTATAGAAATGGGATAAAATCCTCATGAAGAAGAAATAATTAAAATGATTACAGATGTAGATTAAACAGGAAGAGGAGCAATTTGTATTTTTATTTATTTTTAATTTAATTAATTTATTAATATTTAAATATTTGATTCTACATATTTCATTATTTTATTTTAGCTTTTAATGATTTTTTGAAGGTTATAGCATTTTATAAGCAACTTTAATAAAATAGTGATGAGGAAGAAATAAGTTAATTTTTTTTTTTTTAAATAAAATGACTTTATTAATTTTTTATTTAATAAAAAATAAATATTTTAATTAATTTTTTGTTTAACAAAAAGTTCTCACATTTGTTGCATTAGGTGGTAAAATAAAAAATATATAAACATAGTTTTCTGAAATTTGATTAATAAAAAAAAGGTAATCATGATAAAACAGGAAGTATTGATAGAAAAATATTATAAGAAGTAATATCTTCTGATTATAATTTAACAATTGATTTAAATGTAAAATAATTTATTTACAATAAATGTATTTTTTATTTTAGAGATTAGTAAAAGAACTATCTCCTGCAGCAACAGAAGTAAAATACGAAGACTTTAAAAACTTATTATTAAATTGAAAAAGTGAATAAAATTAAACTGTAAAAATAAATTACTTTTATAATCTTAAAAAATATAAAATAATTTTAAATCAAAAAAACAATTTTAAATCTAATTAAAAAAAAAAAAATATTTTCCAAATTACATAAAAAAATAAAATAAATGTAAATAATATGTATATAAAAAAATAAAATCAATTTTTATATAATTCTTCTTCTCTCTTAATAAGATTAGAAGTAGAATCAATAAGTGCTAAAAGCTGATTAATATCATTCGACCAAGAATTAAGAATATCGTTTTCTGATTTTTTTAATCTAAAGTTGACAATTTTATCTAATCTATCAATTTTACAAAAAGCCAATTTTTCATTAATCATTTCACATAATTCTGATTCAGCTTCGTTTTCAGTGATATTAAGAAGATTAGCAAGTCTTGCAAAACTAATGTTTTCATAATATTTATTCACAATTCTAATATTATGTTAAATCAGTTATTTTCTGAAATCTTACAAATGTTTTTCATGATTAGGAGCTTTAGAGAAACACCAAATATCCCCAATGTTATATTCTGAAGGATTAGTAGAAATAAGTTCTTCTAATAAATATTATTCAACAACATGTTTTAAATTAGAATATCTTTCTAAAATATGCTTGTACTTAGTAGTTAATTAATTGAGTAGTTATACTTATTCATGAGTATGTTTAGTAATAATCAAAAAGGATATCATATTTTCAAAAATATTCTGAAATGTACAATCGAATCCGAAATCTAAAGTTGTATTGAATTAAATGTCTTAATTATTCTTATCATTTAAAGTATCTAATATTTACTTATAAGAATTGCATGCTTCCATATATTTATTCTCGTGATTATAATAAACTACAAGATAAGCATAATATTGTATTTTCAAATCTACTAGATTTTTATCGTTTATGTTGTTTGGATTTACTTTCTTTGATATAATTATTAAACGTACATAGTCTTATTTTTTTATCATTATCTTCATTTAATATAATATGAATTCTAGTTTTTCTCTTCTGTCCATTGATCCGTATGTTTCTACCTGTTTTTTTTATTTTTTTTTAGTATATATATATATTTTTTTTGTTTAATTTTATTACTTGAACTTCTTGTAGTATCTTTGCAGCTTCATTAATTTCGTTATCATCTTCTTTTAATTTTACTAAAAGAAGGCAACACCTAGCATATTCTACCTTTTTTTTGTTTATGTATATATTTATATAATATTATAATTTTTTTTTTACTTCTAAAAATATTTTCTTGTCACAAACTTCCTTTAAAGTTTATATTAATTTTATTTTTAAGTTTTAGTCATCTAATTGGGAAATGTATAACATGCATTATTTAACCATTTCAATTTAGGCTTTTTTTACTTACCCCCTTTTCTTCGATAATGAAATAATTTATTAGAACATTGTTTCATATTCTTTCATATCCCATGCAAATTAGACCTAATTTATTTATTTAGTTAACTATTTAATAAATATTATAATTATTTACTATTTGCTTTAAGAGTTTAACACTTTCCTAAAATTCGTTATTTAAACGCGCTGTTTTCTCTTTTTATAGAAGAGAATCGAGTTGTCTTTAGAATTCTGTTTTTTCAATATCCATTTTTTTTTATTTTTAAATATATTTATTTTTTGATTTGATTAATTGTTTTTTTTTTCACTTTCTAATCTCAAAAAATATTTTAATAAATAATATATATTTTTTTATTTTAAAAAATATAAATATTTAATAAATGAGATTTATATAAAATTTAATCTTATATATTTATTTTATATGTATTTGTTTGTTCCTTTTATTTTTTGTTTAAAGTTTTAATAAATTTAATTTATCTTTTATAAATAATAAAAATTTACAAAATTAAAATAATTTTAATTCATTTAACAAAAAAAAAATTTTTAATTACTTTTTTAAAAAATAATTCCTTTAAATTGTATTAAATGTGGCCTTAAATTATACTCTTAAGTAGAGTCGTATAAATCAAGTTAAATGAACACCTTATTATAAATAAGTTCATCTAAAATATATCAATCTTTACTAAAATAACGTGTATAAAAAATAAAAGTACCATAAGAAAGTGAATATAAAAAAGTATAAAAAAAAAATATAAAAAATAAAAAATAAAAATATAAAAAAAAGTCAAGAAATGCCTTAATAACTTTTATTTTATAAATAAGTGAAAAATTAAAAATAAGTATAAATACTGCTCATTTAGCTATATATTACATGGATTAAACATTATTTTAATAAAATTTACCCCAACAATAATTCTAAATATACGCAGCAACTAGTTTAATGTTGGCAGGTAAAATAAAATAATTAAAATAAAAAAATTAAAAAAAAAAAAAGCCAAAACAATTGAATTAGATGAAAAAATACCTTTTATTTGTAAATTAAAAAAATATTCAGGTTTAAAAGATGAAAATACATAAGATTTTAAATAAGCAGAAAGTGCAATAATAAGAAAATTAAATTGAATTTATAATGTGTAACATGTATTGATGTTTTAGAATTTTATTTTTCTTAAGGAATCATTTTTTCGAATGATTCTATAAATTATTAATAAGATCAAAATTATAAAAATGTTCTTAAATAAATTTTTTCTTTATAACATAAAACAAATATATAAGCTAAAAAATATATAAAAATTTAAGATCTTTACTTTAAGAATTTGAAATTTATGAAATTGTTAAAAAAATTGAATCCCAATATGTCAGTTTAGCTAATTTAATTATAAAAGGTTTATTTTTGTATTAAAAATAAATGTATTATAATAGATCCAAAGTTTCATTCTTTTGAATTAGATAAAGTAGTGACAGCCTGTATTTGTATTTTGAGAAAAACTAAAGGAATTATTCCTATTTGGAATACATAATTATCTTAAATGAGTTAAAATTTTATGACTGAAAATGATATTTAGGAATGCTTAGAATTAATTGATAAAAATTGGCTAAAAATAATGTATTTAAAAAACAAACTTAAGAATTTTTTTGCAAAAAAGAAATTTTAAGATATTAATCAATTAAATAATGTGCAATAATAATAGTAAGGAAGATTCTAATTATTTTAGCATTAATAAATAAAATAAGAAAAAAAGTTAAGCTAATATTCCAGCTAAAATGAATATAAACTCAAATAATATTACATTAAAAAATAATATATGAATTATAAAATTAAATTTTTTTATTATTACTATTTTAAAAAATATTACTATTTTAGATTTAATTTCTATATTATTTTTAAATATTAAATATATTATTTTTTATAAAAAAAATGAAAAAGTAATAATTAATTTTATTATTAAGTAAAAATAATAAAGTTAAATTTAATATTTATATAAAATATATATAAATATATAAATATATATATATATGTTTTAATATTTTAATTTATATTATAATTATTAAAATAATTAAGATAATATTTTTAGTTAATTAATGCTTCCCTATTTTTTCTTTATATAATTATATATCTAATTTTTTTAATTAAAAGAAAAAAATCTTTATTTTATAATTAATAATTTATTATTATTATTAAAAATAAAAAAATATATGATAAAAGATATTTTTTAAATAGAAAAATAACGATATAAGCAAAAAGGTAAAAAATTAAATAAAATTCTAAATATATTTATTTTATCAGGCTTTCACTTAATAACAGCTTTTATTTTACTATTTTCTTTTTTTATATTAATACCATATATTTTTTATCCCTATTGGATAAAATATGAAACCTTTATTATAAAAAATAGTAACAATAATATATAAAATAAATATAAACAATCATTAAATTAATAAAAAGGTAATTAGTTTTTTATTTTTTCATTTTCTTTTATGCATTTATTTTTTATTTTGTTATGGCACTCACTATTTTCTATTTTATATATTTTTAAAATACCTTTTTTTGAAAAATGGCGTGCAAATAAAGTAAAAATTCCTGTGTATATTTTTAATAAATAATAAAAAAAAAGAACACTAAATTTCTTTGGGAAGAAAATAAAGAATAATGGTAAATTGTGAAAAGAAAAACAATCAAAAATTTATTGATTTCTCATTTCATAATATTTCCTTTAATATTAATAATAGAAACAAATATTGGTTTAAAGTTTAAACTATCAATTTAATAATTTCCTTCAAAGTTAAAACAAACAAAAAAAACCAGAAAAAAATAAAATATATATATATATATATATTAAAATATTTAGTTTAGAAATATTAATATAAATATTTTTTTTTATGATTTGTGAAGATTTCGGTTTTTATTGGTCTCATTTTATTTTACATCATCCAAAATTATATTAGAAATATCATAAAACTCATCATGAATATAATTAACCATTTTCAATAACGGCTGAATATTCTCATCCTTTAGAATATATTTTTGGAAATTTAGTAATTAAAATATATATATATGTATGTATAAAAAGTAAAGTTTTATTAAAATAAAGCTACCAAGTTCACTTGGAATTAAAATTCTTACTGGTAAAGTTCATTTATTCACTGGATTTTTGTGGATTATTTGGAGAACTTATACAACAGCAGAAGTACACTCTGGTTATGAAATTCCTTTTTCCCCAGTAAGAGTTTTTCCATTGTCTGGAGGCAGTTATTTCCATAATTTTCATCATTCTAATAATACGGGTTCTTTTGGATCATATTTTACTTTTTGGGATAATTTTATGAAAACAAATAAATAATTTAATAATTATATGAAAAATATTTTTTAAAAAAATGAATGAAATTAATTTTTTTAAATAAAAAAATTCAGTTTAAATTTAAAATTATCCTCACTATTAAATAGGACAGGGATAACTGAAAATATTCATCAATTTATTAATATATATAATTTTTTTGATACATTACTAAATAAAATATAAGTTTTATCTATTTTTTTAAATTATATTTAATATTTTATTTTTTATTATGGGTTTTACTTTAATTATACGATATATATTAAATTATTAAAATATTTTTGTTTTTTATATTAATCTTATTTTTTTTATTTTTTTTTAAAAAAAAAATAATTCAATATTTAATATTAAGAAATTCGAATTCTTATAATAATTTAATTTATTATTATTAATTTTAGGCAAAAATAAGTTAAATTAATATATAGCAATAAATTCCTCCTAAACTCATTATAAAACTTCCAAATAAAATCATACCTACTAGTATATTACCGTAAAGCCTTGCTTATAATATAAAAACTACTCCTATTATTATAAAGACAATTCCAGATAATAATAAACTAATACCAATGGCATAATTTTTAAATGGAATTTTTATTCTTATTTAATTTTAATTAATATTAGATTAAGAGTCAAGCTTATTCACTTTTATTTAGGAATATTAATGATTGTATACTTCATTTAATACACTATTTGTATCGATTTCTAATGAACTTTATTCAAGCATTTAGTTTATTTTTTATTTTTTATTTATTTATTAAAATTTATAAAAAAAGATTTATAAATTATCAAAATTTGTTAATTTGTTTTTTTATTAAAATAAATTATAGTTTTAAAAGATTTAGGCAATTTCATGTTATTAATTTTTGTTTATTTTTTATCTAATTTTAACTATTTTATAAGAATTAAATATAAAAATTATTTTAAATAATTTTGCTTATTTAAAAATGTTAATAATTATAAAGTATTTTATAATTTAAGTAAATATTTTTTTTTTTTTTTTTCCAAAATTAAATTTTTTAGCAACAATTTTTTTTCTATATTTAATAAACTTCATAAAAATATATATTTATTATTTAACATAAAATCTAATACAATTATTTTATTAAATAAATTTTAAATTATTATATGATTTCTATTTATATTTATTTAAAAAAAAAATATAATAAATAATAATATTAATTATATATTTACATTAACTATTTATATATTAAAAAATTTAATTAAAAAACAATTTTCTTAAAATTTTATTCTATAGTCAATAAATTTTAAAATAATATAAATATTTTTGTAATTTACAATTATTTATATAAAAAACATCAATCTTATATAAGATCTTATTCATTAATTAAATACTTATAATATTTTAGAGATTTATTTATAATCTTTTTAATATCTTCAGGAACATTTTAAAGATTTCCATTTAAATAATATTCGAAAATCTTCGAATTATTTTACCTAATTTTAATATTTTTTCTACTTTCTTTATAAAAAACCTCAAAACCTAATTCAAATAAAGCTTTAAATGCATTTCCTTCTAAAAGAATAAACATTCCTTCTTTATTTTCAAGTTTTTAAACTACTTTTTTAGTCCCAGAAAGAATATTAACTACTTCTTTAGCATAATGGTATAAGCTAAAATATTTTTAGGGTAGATTTTCAAAAGAATAAAATTTTTAAAAAGTTTATTTCTCGATAACTTTATTTATTTCTATTTATTTTCCATCTCCGGAAATTTTAAATAAAAGTTTTCCATTGCAAGCTTCCACAAGCAAACTACGATCTTCTTAAATTTCTATAAAACCATTTTTCGTCTTAATTTTTCCAACTTCAATATCCAAGTGTATCCGCATTGGTGATAAAAAAATTTAATTACTAGAAGTTTTTGATGGGGCTTTTATAAATAAACTTCTATTAGTTGTGTTTAAAGAACTTACAGCCGTTGATAGAGAATCAAGTTAGTGAGATTCATTATATATTTATGCTTATTTTGTCTTTATTTAAATATTTTCGCGCCTTTTATTTAATAGCTATAGCTAATCGATATTTGAATTTATATACACATTCTCTTTTGACTGGTATATAAGTTATTTTTCATTTGTATATTTTGGAACAGAAATCATTTCATTTTTTAAATTGTTATAATCAGGGCAATTTGATGACTTTTTTCTTGTTTTTAAATTCTAAAATTAATTATATATATTATTTTGAAATAAAGAAATTTGTTTGTTTTTTTATATTTCGGTCAAAGAGTAATTTTCTTATGTTAATTTATTTATTTTTGTGGAAATATTTAAATTATTAGAATTATTTGTAGTTTAATTTATTTAAGTTGGATAATGAAGCGAGTTTGATTTTGTTTATTTATTAAGGATTTTAGTATTGACATTGTTTTTATGTTACAGACATTTATTTAATGATCTTCTGTTATTATTGCTTAAATCTTGTAATATAAATTACTATCGTTAATTAAAATCATTAAAAGATTTATTTAAGTTATTTGATTATAAATTGTAAGATTATTAATAATTTTATTAATATTATTAATATTATTATTATTATTATTATTATTATTATTATTATTATTATTATTTGCATTCTTTATAAAAACAATGATTTTTAATTTGCTATATATTATATCTTTCGTTTGGATTCCAAACAATTATATGTTCTAAGAGATCCTTGAGATTATTAGAGAAATAATTAGGAAGTTTTAAATCTATTTTTTTTTTTAAGTTTTTTAAAGTTTCTTAAATGCTTTATTTTTCAAATGGAGGTTTTCCTGTTACTAAAGCATATAAAATACATCCAAAAGACCAGCAGTCAGTTTTCATGCCATACGGTTCTCTATTATTATTTCTGGAGATATATAATTAGGAGTCCCGCATACAGTATCTTTTTCTGTTTCATAGTCATCTAGTTTAGTTGCCAGACCAAAATCGCAAATTTTCAATTTATCATTTTTTTTAAAAATAATATTTCCTGGTTTTAAATCTCTGTGTATATTTTTTTTAATGTAAATATTCCAATCCTAAAACTATTTAATATGATAAATTTTTTGCTTCTATTTCAGATAGTTTCCCTTTAGATTTTAAATAATCAAATAAACTACCTCCTTCACAATACTCTAATAATATATAATGATTATCAGAATCTTCGAAATTATTTATCATTTTTACAATGTTCGGATTATTTAATTCGCTGTGAATCTTTTTTTTTTTTGTAAAATACATATTTTTGTTATTTACTTCTATTTCATTTTTTATTCTATGTAAATATTCTTAGTAATTCTTCATTTTTTTATATATCACTTTTAAGGCCTAATAATATATTATTAGTTTTCTTTTTTTATTTGATATATATAGATTTATATAAACAATAATATATTTTATTGAATATTTTTTTTATTTGTTTTTTGCTTTAATATTTTTATTGTAATTACATATTCACGCTTTGATCTTCTTGATTAAACTTTAAAAACTAAACTTCCTCCTCCTTATGCTATTGGATCTTTAACCATATAGTTCTATTTTTAATATTTTATTTTTAAAATAAGTTATTGTATTTAAAAATTTATTTATATAATTTAATACTCCTAATGAATTAGAAATACTGTTTACCATTGAATCTAATGATTTCATTTTTTTTATAATATTTTACTTGTATTTATTTATTTCCTTTTTAAATAGCTTGCTTTTTTTTTATTGCTTCTTTAAATAAATGTTTATATAAAAAATTATTTTAAATTTTTTTCCTTATTAATATTCACATATATTCGTTTGAATATTTATTAAATTATTATGTTATTATTTTGAATTATTTAAAATAAATAAAAACAAATTCAATAATATTAATAATTTAAAATAAATTAAATAATTTTTTAAATCTAAATAAGATTCTAATATACTTAAAAATGAGATAATAATTTAAATTTAAAGTAAAGTAAATTAATTATTATTTATAAAGGATTTTATACTATGAAAAAAAAAAAAATTAATATTTTGTTAAATAATTATATTTTTATAAATCAATATTTATATATAAAAATAAAATGTTATTATATTGATTTTTTAAATTATAAACTTTTATACATAAAATATGCAAAAGTTAAAATTTTATATAAATGTATAGATAAACGAAAATATTAATTAATAAAAGCAACTAAATATATATATATATTTATAAAATATTATAAGCTTTGTATATTATTTACATTATTTTATATAAAAATATAATTGTATATATTATCAAAAATATAAATAAAATGAATTATATATTTTAAGATGATATTTCAAATTTAAGATAATTAATATAAGGTAAATAAGTATTTAAAAAATTAGTTGATAAAACTAAATTTGATAAACTACAGAAATGTCATGTATGTTCATAAAATTTGACTCAAATAAAATATTGGTAACTAAATTATTAAATAATAGTTAAAAAAAAAAAATTAATTAGTAAATTTTGTGGAAAAAGTGTTTGTTTAGAATGCTCAATGAAAAAAAGATAAAATCCAGAAAATTTAAAATAATTTGAAAGAATATGTGATAAATGTGAATTTGAGAATTTAAAAGGATTATTAATATTGAAAAATAAGAGAAAGGTTTAGAAAGCTAAATATGAAGTTGAAAAGGAATAAAATATTTTAAATAATTTATAAAATTAATTGAAAGAAAAAATTTAATAATATGATATGTAAGAAAAATAACAAAATAAAAAAATTAATGATTATAACCAAACAAACAAATTTATTAACGAATAAATATTAAAAGCTTAAAAAGATAATGATTCTAATGATATTAAAATTATTGAATTATAAAAAAATATAGATTAAATTATTTTAGAAAAAAACAAAAAAACATTAATTAGCTAATTTAAATGATTAAAAAAATAAAAAGTAAAAAAAATAAAAAAATAAAAAAATATCATCATTTAATCTATTATAAAATTAATAAAAAAATTATAAAAAGATATTATTATATATATATTTTTATTTTTATTAAATATAAAATTTTTGTTTTATTTTAGTATTTTAGAGGTATTAAAATTAAACAATATAAGAGATGATTTATCTAACACAATTTCTAAGATAAAAAATAGCTTATATATTAAAAATAAAAGTATAAGAGAATCTAACTTTGAAGAAGAATAAAATTAAAAATATAGCAATTTAAACTTTTTTTAAGACAATTCTCGTGAAGAATTTTCAGTATCATATAACTAAAGTTTAGAAATTCCTAAGAATAACTAAATATTTTCTCTTAAAAAAAAATAATGATTAATATTAAATTTAATAATTATTAAAATTATAAATTTATTATTTTATAAATAACAAAGTTTATATTTACTAAAAAAATATATATTTAAAGCAATAAAAGATTTGCTTTAAATAAATATAATTAAAAATGTTATAAAAAAATTTAAAAAAATATAAATATAAAAAAAATACAAAAAGATATATGTCAAATATTCATATTAAGTATAGTTTATAATTTGAAAAGAAAAAAAAAGAAAAAAAAAAAAAAAAATTATTAATATTAAATAAATATTTGAAAAAAGGCTAAATATAATTTATTTTTTAAAAAATATTTATTAAAAAAAAAAAATATAAAAAACATATTTAAGTATATAAAAATATTAATATTATAAAAATATAAGAATAAAAAATAATATAGGTAAAAAAAGATAAATAAATACATTACATAAATACAAAGATAATTAATTATATAAAATATTAATAATATTAATATTAAAAATATAAAATAAAAAAAAATTGTTAAATGTATATATGTAAATATAATAAGTATAAATATATATATATATAAATAAATATATAAATATATAAATATATATAAGTTATTATAAAATATTATAATTTATTTATTTATTTATTAAATAAAAAATATAATATAAAATGCTGGTCAAAAATTAATTATGGTCTTTTAATATTTTTGATTGAATTTTTTAAAAATAATTATAGAAATTAAAACAAAAATCTATATAAAAGAAATATATAAATTTTATAAAAATCTACTCATTTTCAGAATATTCAATAAAAAATAAAAAATATATCTATAATTAACACAAAATAAAAATTTTTAAAAATATTTTATAAAAAAATAAATTAGAAACAACTTTAATAATATATATTTAAGTTTAATTTCTTTCATTCTATTTTGTATTTATTTATAGTTACCTGAATTAATTTTTTATTTTTTTTAATTTCTTAAAAAATAGTTTTTATATAATTATTATTCATAATATCTTTTAATCCCGGTTTTCTTTTATATTAAAGCTAAAATTAAAATTACCATTCTCTAAAATTTTCTTCAAGAAGATCATTTTATTTTTTTAAATTTGTAGCATTTTGATTAAAAAAAGGACTTGTTTCATTTTAATATTTAAAAGTCTTTTTTTAAATTTTAGTTATTTCTTCTATTTCTTCATTATTTAATTATTTATTAT
>NW_004086080.1:0-15578 GCF_000220395.1 Ichthyophthirius multifiliis
ACATTTTCTTAATGATAAGATATTTTTCCATCATCTTCACATTACAAAAGATTAAAATAAACATTTATTTTCACTAAATTATTTCTATAAATTTATTTCGGATTTGTTTTTACTCTTATGTCTATTGATGTGTCTTATAATGTTTATATTATTGCATTTGCAGTTGCTACTTAGTTAAACTAGGAAAGCACATCTACTTAGAATTAATATTATCCATTTTTTTTTAATTATAAAGGTGGTATATCTAAAACTAGTTTGTTATTTTATTATTAAATTTACTCGTTTATTTAAGCTATTTCATTTTGCGTATTTACATTAGAAGAAATGAGTGACCAAGTAATTTATTTAAATAATTTATTACCACAGTTTTAAATACATGATATTATTATTTATGCTTATTAACATATGGAAATAGGGCTTGTTTAAGTTGATTCTATAACTAAATTTGATTCTAAAATTAATTTTCCAGTTATTTATTAAAGAAAATCAGAACAAGAATATCCATTATTTGCTAGTTTAAATACACCAGGTTTTATTTTTATTATATCATCATTATTAATAGCACTTACAGTATCAAGTTTAAGTGTAAGTGTTTTAAAATATTTATCAAAAGAACATAAAATATTTCCTTATAATTTGGTTTTAATAAAAGTTATATCCAATGTTTCCATACAAAGTTAATAAGTAAATTATAATTAAGAAGAATAACTTTGTAAATCTAAATTAGAGATAACAAGATCAATATACAAATTGCTATAATAATAACCAAAATCTATAATTAAATCCAAGAAATCAGAACTAAAATGTATTTTAGTCATTATATTTTAACATGAATCGCATTATTTATTTTAATTTTATTAAAAATATTGAGGAGATTTGCATGTAAGACATTCTGTTGCATTGCATGTAGCACATCCAGTTGAAAAAGTTGAACACATAGCACAGGCTTAATTGAAAACATTAGAATCATATGAATATTAAGGACAATTACATTATTAAGGAACCCTATTCTCAAAACAAGTGTCACAATCTGTCGCATTAGAACAAGTTGCACATTTGTCTAAGCAAGCTGTACATTATCTATTTGTCATATTGCCATATTTGCCTGGAGGACAATTCTTTACACATGAATTTCCTTCTAAAAAATACGGCAATAGACATGCTAAGCAAGTAGTAGCATTACAATTAGAACATCCAATAGATATAGTGGAGCATATAGTACAAGGTTTTTTGAAATCCAAGCTATCATAAGTATTCGCAGGGCATTAACAAGAAGGTGTTACTCTATTCTCAAAACAAGTATCACAATCTGTAGCATTAGAGCAAGTTACACATTTGTCTAAGCAAGATGTACATTATCTATTTGTCGTATTGCCATTTTTACCGGGGGGACAATCCTTTACACATGAATTTCCTTCTAAAAAATACGGCAATAGACATGCTAAGCAAGTAGTAGCATTACAATTAGAACATCCAATAGATATAGTGGAGCATATAGTACAAGGTTTTTTGAAATCCAAGCTATCATAACTATTCGCAGGGCATTCACAAGCACGTGTAACTCTATTCTCAAAACAAGTGTCACAATCTGTATCATTAGAACAAGTTGCACATTTGTCTAAGCAAGCTGAACATTATCTATTTATCGTATTGCCATATTTACCAGGAGGACAAATATTTACACATGAATTTCCTTCTAAAAAATACGGCGATAGACAAGCTTAGCAAGTTTTAGCTTTACAAGTAGAACATCCATTAGATATAGTAGAGCATTTAATACAAGCTTTTTTGTAATCCAAGCTATCATAAGTATTCGCAGGGCATTCACAAGCACGTGTAACTCTATTCTCAAAACAAGTATCACAATCTGTATCATTAGAACAAGTTGCACATTTGTCTAAGCAAGCTGAACATTATTTATTTGTCAAATTACCATATTTGCCAGGAGGACAAACTTTTACGCATTTATTTCCATCTTAAAAATACGTCGGTAGACATGCTAAGCAAGTAGTAGCATTACAATTAGAACATCCAATAGATATAGTGGAGCATATAGTACAAGGTTTTTTGAAATCCAAGCTATCATAACTATTCGCAGGGCATTCACAAGCACGTGTAACTCTATTCTCAAAACAAGTGTCACAATCTGTATCATTAGAACAAGTTGCACATTTGTCTAAGCAAGCTGAACATTATCTATTTATCGTATTGCCATATTTACCAGGAGGACAAATATTTACACATGAATTTCCTTCTAAAAAATACGGCGATAGACAAGCTTAGCAAGTTTTAGCTTTACAAGTAGAACATCCATTAGATATAGTAGAGCATTCAATACAAGCTTTTTTGTAATCCAAGCTATCATAAGTATTCGCAGGGCATTCACAAGCACGTGTAATTCTATTCTCAAAACAAGTATCACAATCTGTAGCATTAGAGCAAGTTGCACATTTGTCTAAGCAAGCTGTACATTATCTATTTGTCGTATTGCCATATTTGCCTGGAGGACAATTCTTTACACATGAATTTCCTTCTAAAAAATACGGCAATAGACATGCTAAGCAAGTAGTAGCATTACAATTAGAACATCCAATAGATATAGTGGAGCATATAGTACAAGATTTTTTGAAATCCAAGCTATCATAACTATTCGCAGGGCATTCACAAGAACGTATAACTCTATTCTCAAAACAAGTATCACAATCTGTAGCATTAGAGCAAGTTGCACATTTGTCTAAGCAAGCTGTACATTATCTATTTGTCGTATTGCCATATTTGCCTGGAGGACAATTCTTTACACATGAATTTCCTTCTAAAAAATACGTCGTTAGACATGCTAAGCAAGTAGTAGCATTACAATTAGAACATCCAATAGATATAGTAGAGCATATAGTACAAGCTTTTTTGTAATCCAAGCTATCATAAGTATTCGCAGGGCATTCACAAGCACGTGTAACTCTATTCTCAAAACAAGTATCACAATCTTTAGCATTAGAACAAGTTGCACATTTATTATTACAATTATTGCAAGTTCTTTTCGAAATATCTGCATATTTTCCTTTTGGACATGAAGTAATACATTTAGAATCATCATAAAAATATCCACTTTTACATTAATCACAAGACATTCCATCTTTACATTTTGAGCATCCTTTAATACATTTTTAACAATTATCTTTTTTTAAATAATAGCCTTTATTGCAAGAGCTACAAGATGTACTGTTAATACATCCAGCACATTAAGGCATACATTCAAAGGCATAAAGTTTAAAGTCTGTAATGCCAAAAGATCTTTAATAAGAGTCAAAATCAGTAGTATAACTACTAGTAATTTCAATTTTAATTTTCTATTAATTATTAATTATAAAATCGATATTCGCTTATTAATATTCTTCTTTTATATTATTTCTTCCACATGTTTCAGTAGAAGCAACATTTTTATATAAATTTTAAACATGATTTCGATTAATTTTAATAGACAAAAAATCAACACCATGATTCCAGGAATCAATCATTATATATAAAAAGCTGATTGAAATACTATATACAGGTTTTGTAAATACATATTAAAAATTTATATGACAGCTATTTCCACATTTATTAAATCCTCCTATAATATTTTTTGAACCACATAATTAAACTATATCTAATCCAGACATATTAATAGTGCTAAAACCGCAATCATAAACATCTTAAGGCAAAAAGGGTGAATTTAAACATTATTTTAAAAGTGTTTTTTTTTAAGAATTAAGAACAGATAATAGAATTAAAATTAAAAAAATTATATTAATAAAATTCTTAGATTTCAAATGAATCATTGTAGGTTTAAATATAAAAAAATTATTTAAAAAATAATATAAATAAAATAATTTAAATTTAACATTATTTTTTTTTTATTAATTAATAAATTATAAGAAATTTTTATTTATAATTAATAAAATTATATATGATTAAAAAATAGTAAATTATTATTATTGTAGTATTTTATTATTATATTATAAAATAAAATAAATATATATTATATTAATAATTTAAACAAAAATATTGAGATAATAATATAAAAATAATTATAATATTAAAATATTATGTTTATAAAAAAAAAAAAAAAATGATATAAAAAATAATAAATTAATATTATAAAAAAAATATTATAAAAAATAAAATAGATATTGTAAAAGATTAGAAAAAAACTAATAAAAAAAATATAAATATAAATATAAATATATATAAATATAAATATAAATATATACATATATATGTATATAATTTATATATTTATTTTTTCTATATATTTTTATCCTAAATTTTTAAATTATATATTCCAATTTATTAAATAATATATTTTTTAATTTATTAAAAAAATTATTTTTATTTATAAATTTTTTATAAGAATTTTTATTTTAATATTAAGATTATATATAAACTCTATTTTTTTATATTTTTTATTTATTGATATTTCATTTTTTTTTTAGTTTATTTTATTTGTACTTTATTTTTACTATATTTTTTGAGATTTATTATTTTGTTAATAATTTTTTATAAATTTTTATTTTACCAAATGAATAATTTCAATTTTTTTTTAATACGTTATTCTTGTGAGATTATATATAATTCTCCATCAAAAAAAAGTATTTTTTGTCTTTTCTTCATATTTCTTTTTTAATTATTTTTTATTTTCTTTTATTTAAATTACTTTTTATTTATAAGTATTTATAAAATAAAAATTATTATTTATGTCTTAAAACATATTTTGATTAAAAAAAATGAAAAATTATGTTTTTAAAAATTAATAATCAAATAAATAATCTAAGAAAAAAAAAAATTAATATTATATTATAATTTTTATTCATTAATATCATTAATATTAAAATATATAAAAATAAAAAAATTTTAAGTTTTTTAAAGTGTGAATTATAAAAATATATGCTTCAAACATTGGGAATTTAAGTTATGTATTTTTTTAAAATAATTATATCTAAATATTAAAAATCAGGTAAATAATAATTTAAATTGGTATAAATGAACATATTTAAATTTTATATTTATTAAATTAATATATATTTATATAATTTTTAAACATTATTAAAAAATAAAAAATAAATTTAAAATAATTAATATTTATTTATATAATATTTTTAATATAGATATTTTTTCTTTATTTATATAATAAGTTTTTTTAATTAATTATATAAATTATTTATATAATAATTTATATATATTTTTGGTTTTTAATATTAATGATTTTGTTTTTTATATTAATTTATTTTTAATAAATTATTTACATATAAAATTTTAATTCTTTTTTAGCAAATTTTTTTATATTATTATTGCAATTATTTAAAAACTGAATATTAAAAAATTGTTAAAATAGAATTAATCATTATATAAATATAATAAATATATAATAAAAATGAATTTTAGAGAATTAACATAATTTTTATATGTTTATTTATGTATTAATGGTATTTAAAATTTTGATTCATTAATAATTTTTCTATTATCTAAATAATATCAAAATTATAAATAATATAAAATTTTGAAATTATATTTAAAACATTAATATACATTTTTTTAAAAAATATAAATTATGAATATAAAATTAAAACTAAGGAAAAAAATTATTTTAATAATATTAATTTTTTTTTTTTACTTATTGGCTTTAACTATTTTGAAATAATGTTTGTATTTTTTTTAGCAATCAGATATTATCAATTGTGGTTTTAACATGTTTGGTATAATGGAATAAGATGGACTTCAATATGCGATTCATAAATATATATGGAAAAAGTTGTATTATAAACATAAGCGCTACATCAGCTAAACCTAATTTTGGTTATAGAATCGCATTTTTATTTATAATTTTTGATTAATGGTATAATAAGTTATTTACTGTTTATTAGCATTAATGGAGATATCTTAAAGAAACTTCGTAAAATTTATATGGAGGATTATCAGGTGAATAGTTTTAATTTGTGGTATTCGATTATTATACTACTTAAGCAACAATTAATCTTACATTTACTAATAACTTGAATGAAAGCCCTAAAAAAAAATATTTTTGCTTTACAGACTTTTTTCATTATAGTTTGAGTTTTATGTATTAATGCTTTGCACGTATTAACGATAATTCTTTTAGTTCTTGTATTACAGGCTACTATTATAATAAAAATTAGTTTTTTAAATGTATTTCAAATTTCTAATAATGTAGAGAAATAATTTCTTGTGAGTTATGTAAAATTAATATTTTTATTAATGATTCTTAATGTATTTTTCATGCTGAAGAGGAAAATATATAAATACTTTAACAAGAACTTGTGATGATTGTAATAACAAAATAATCCTAATGTTTTCAATTAAGCCTGTACTATGTGATCTACTTTTTTAACTGGATATGCTACATGCAGTGCAACTGAATGTCTTACATGCAAAACCCTTTAATATTTTTAATAAAATTAAAATAAATAATGCAATTCACGCTTAAATATAATGACTAAAATATATTTTAGTTTTGATTTCTTGGATTTAATTATAGATTTTTATTATTATTATAGTAATTTGTAAATTAATCTTATTATTTTTAATTTAGCCAAATTATAAGGAAATATTTTGTGTTTTTTCAACAAATCTTAAAAAAAACTTATAGTTTAACTTGATACTGTTAATAAGGATGATATAATAAAAATAAAACCAGGTTTATTCAAATTAACAAATAATGGATTTGATTGCCCTAATTTTCTTTAATAAATAACTACTGGAAAAATAATTTTAGACTCAAATCCAGTTATTGTGTTAACTTAAATAAGTTCTGTTTCGATATGTTAATAAGCATCTAGTATTTCTAATTCTGGAAATAGAAAGTTAAAATAAATTTCTTGGACGATTGTTTCTTCTAATTTAAATACAGCAAATAAAATAACTTAAATAAATGAATGAGTAAATCTAATAATAAAATTCCTTTAGTTTAAATTTTAGGAGGAAATAGATAATAATTATTTTCTTAAAGTTTTGATATACAAGCAATTGTAGATAATCCTAATTTATCACCAAGTGAAAAAGATTTATTAAAATCAACTAATTATGGAATAACTATAAACTGGTAATGTATAAACCTAACTACTGGAAATGATTGTAAAGATTCATTAAATAATTTATTTGTTTCTCTATATTTATTTATAACTATTAAATAAAATAAATTAAAATTAAAAATATTTATTTAATTTGATTATCAAAAAGTTGTAAATGTTAATGACTTAATAATTACAAGAGCTATTTTATATTAAAATTAATAAATAAATATAATTTCAATTACATACAACTAATTTCGATTTTAAGTTTGGGAATTATTTTTTTTCGATTTTTAAGATGAAAATTAAAATTAATTTGAACTAAAATTTTCATTAAGAATTCTTAATTTTATAATACCAACATATATTTATTATTATTTAAAAGCTAACATGCTTTCATAAAATTGAACTTTATTTTAAACTGCAGGTTTTAAAGTTAGAAATATGTAAGATAAGCATGACTGTATTGATACTGATTAACATTAAACTTATTCTTTCTATTTTTATACTTATTATTAGTGATCAAGAAAGAAATAAATAATTAGATAATATTTTAAAAAATGATGAAAAATAAAAACCCAAATTAAATTCTTATGAAATCTCAAAATAAATAAATGAATATTTTTAAAACAAATATTATATATAATAAAATATTTCTTTTTTATAATTTTATTAAAAAAAAAAAATCATTAAACTATTATTAAATAAGTTATAATAAAAATAACTCTAAAATATTTTTTTATTATTTATACATTATTTATTTATTATTTTTTTGACAAAATACATATAAAATTTATAAATAATAATAGATTTTTTTTTTTAAAAAAAAAAAATTATATAAATTTTTTATTCTTATTAATTAATTTAAATTTAATAAATTTTTTATAAATTAGTTTTATTTTCTAATTATTTTTTTATAAATATTTTTTAAATCTAATAATTTTTTTTTTATTATAAATATAAATAATGTGTATATTTTAATGAAAATATTAAAAAATTTTAAAATATATTGATTATTTTATTAGATTTAGACTTTTTTTAAAAGATTTCAAATAATAAAACTAATGACTTATAAATAGATAACAATATAAAAACATACATTAATATATTTTATACAATTAATATGGAATCACAAAATATTATATATAATATAGTTAAAATATAATATATAAAAAAAAATTCTTTATAAAAAGTCTATTATATGAAATTATTAACTATTTTTAAATATTAAAATTAATAAAAATGAATAGTTTATAATAAATACATTAAAAATAATAATTAGTTTAAAATTTTAAATATAATTAATTATATTTTGTAAAGGTAATAGTTTGTTTTTACTTTTTTTTATGAAAATCTAACATAATAAGAATTTATAATCAAAAATGGATTAAATTATAATTATTATTAATTATAAAATTACATTAAAATTTTGCTTTAATATATAAAAATTAATATAAATAATAAATTAGAAAGAAAACTTTATTTATAATAATTAATAATATATAATTTTTGTTTAAAAAGGGATATACTTTTTAGAAAAATTTAGAAAATAATAATTATGTATATAAATTTAAATTTAGTTATAGAAGAAATAGCTAATTAATATAAATATAACAAAAAATGAAGGCAAAATTTCATATGCATATTTGCTTATAATATTTTTTTGTTTTGCTTTTTAACATTTTTAGGTTTACAATTTTATTTTAAAGCAGTTTTACATTTAAAAGTGGTATAGAGATTAATAATAGGATTGAATAATAATTATTACTTTTATAAAATGTTGAATGCTTACTTTTTTTAAGACCTAAAAAAATATGGGGGGGATGGAAAAAATTACTAAGGGACAGGGTAAGAAGATGGGTAAAATAAGGATGGAATTAATAGAAGAAACAATATATTCTTATAATTTTTATATTTTAAATAAAATTTAATTATTAAAAAATATATGTGTACTAATTATTTAATAATTTTTATTTCAAAAATAAAAATAATATATTATAAATTGAAATAAATTAATATTTTTTTATAAAAAATATTATAAAATATTATTTTAAAATATGTAAAGATAAATAAAATTTAACAATACCTATTATATAATTATTAATAATAATTTTAATTTTATATAATCAAAAGAAATTTTTTGTTACTTTATTTATTATTATGTATTGTTAATTATATATTCTTTTTTATGTCTTGTTAATGCTTAATTTTATAAATAATTAATTATACTACCTCATAATTTTCGGAAATTATTTATAAATAAAATACAAAAATATTAATATTTAGAATTTTTTATTTTAGCAAAAATTAATAATACTTATTCAATATTTACAATTTGTCTGAAGCTATAGATAATGTTGGTAATTATATTTGTTTATAAAATATTAAAGGCAAATGGATTTCTAAAGATTGCATACTTTTATATTAAACTAATGATTAGAATAAAATTTATTAATTTGTATGTTAATGCAAAACCCAAGGAAAATAAACTCTTGTTAATGACATAAATGAAATATTTAAAGTGTCTCGTATAAATGATTGGTATTTGTATGCTTCTGTGTGGACTTTAGTTGCTACTACTATAATTTATCTGATGTTATTTATATATTTATAATAAATCGATAATAATCAAGACTATAAAATGTAATAAAGTACAATAAAAAGAAATTAAATAACAGAAATTATTTTTAAAAAGGATATTAATGATGAAGAACGAAATAAATAATTAGATAATATTTTAAAAGGCCATGAACAAATTTATAAAATACAAAAATAAAATCTTATGATGAATAATCCCAATTAAAAAATATGTAATTTTTTAAACAAATATTATATATTTTCAAAATTTTTTTTTTTTTAATAAATAATTATTTTTTTACAATAATAAATGATATATAATATTTATAATAAATTTTACCAATCTTATATTAAAAAGTTAAATTAACAATAAATATTATTTTTGTTTTTATTATTAATATATAATTTTTAAATATAATTAAGCTACTTTCTATGAATTAAAAACAAATAAAGAATTTTGTTAGAGTAATTAGTAATTTGAATCCCAAGTCATAATTTCATAATAGTATTAAAATATTCCAATAAAAAATCAAAGCATCGATATGTAATAAACTAATATATTAGGCTCTTTGATTTAAAAATTGCAATAATCTTAAAAATTACAAGAAAAAATATATAAAAAATCATGTCATTAAATGTTTAATCTAATTCGATATATAATGATAGGCTAATATCTGAAAATTAATAAAAAGGAGAAGATTAATTGATTTCGGAAGATAATATAGATAAATATGTTAAACGTAAGATTATTAAATTATCTTCTTAAAAATAATCTAAAGTTGGATTATAATAAAATAACTAAGAAGATCATATATAACCACAAAATTATTAGGATGAAATTTAAAATCGGGAAAATAACTTGGCTTAACCTTAAAAAAAACTTCGGTTAAAAGAAAAACATTATTAACTTAAGTAAAATAATAAATAAATAAATAATTAACAAATTAAACTAACTATGAAGATAAATCAAAAGTTAGAAGCGAATAGGAAAATTAATCTATTATGTTTTAAAACTTTTAAAAAAAAGTAGAATTATTTAAGTTATAAGTTTACATGAATTAATTTAAATATTTATTCTTTTTAATTAATTTTTAAATAGACCTTTTAGAATAACTTAATAATATGTAAAATATGCTATTCTTATTACTTTTAATTATATTCTATTTTATGATTTAAAAACTGCCTTAATAATGTTAGTCAATCCTTTATTATTATTATGTATTAACTTATTCATTATTTTAATAGAAAGTATCTATAAAAAGAATAAACGAATATTTAAATATTTAATTTATATGATTTTTATTACTATAGTCATAATTTGCTTTAACATTATTTTTATTAGTATTTAAAATAAATTTTATGATAAATACAATAATTGGGTACCTTTTTATTTTTTAATAATTTTTTTTGATATTTTTATTTATTATATGATTTCAGCATATATTAAATATAGGATAATTAATTAATTATTTCTTAATATAATTAATTAAAAATACTTTAGAATTAAAATAAAGTTATTTTATATTTTAGATTTAGAAAATTATTTAATGAATATATATAAAAAAAATATTAATATTGATATATTATTTATATATATTTTAATAAATAAAATATTTGATTTATTATTTTTATTACTTTTTAATTTTAAAATCTAATATTATTTTTTATTTTTTAAATTAATGTAAATAAAAAATATTTATAAACTTATTAACCTTATATATTTATACATTTATTTATTTTAAATATCTTTATTTATAATTTTATATATACTTTAAAAGCAAAATAATTATTTTAAATTTAATTTAAACTTTTATATTTTTTTTATTATTTAAAATATTGTCAATATATTTAATATTTGTAATTTTTTTTTTTTTTAAATTTTATTTTTATTAATTATATTTTATTTTTATTAAATATTTAATAAATATCTTATTTTAAGATTTAATAAGTATTTTTAAAACAATTTTTTTATTTTAATATTTATAAAAATTACAAATTATATTTAATTATAAATAAACTTTTATAATTATTTTTTTTGTTCAATTTATTTAATATATTTTGATATATTTTAATATAATTATTGTTTAAAATCATTTTTAATTATCATAATATAATATAAAGTATTATTTATTTTAAAATCATTAAAATTAATTTTTTTTATTTGATAAATAAAATATATTGTATTTACTTAATTACATATTTATAAATATCTCTTATTAATATTATCATATATTTTTATAATATTTTTTATTTTTATAAATATTAATATTTATTTTATTTTAATATATATTTTTTTATTCATAAATATTTATTTATAATTCTTTTATTTAAATACAGAAATTATGTCAATTATAATTTTATGCAAAATTTTTTTTATTTATTTCTTAATATATTTTAATTTTGTATTTAACATGAATTTAATAATAAAATTACTATTTCTAAGATCAAAAGATTTTATATTTTTAGATAATTAAAATAAACCATTTTTTTATAAAAATTAATTAATATATATATATATATATATATATAATAAATTATTATATAAATACATCTTACAAAAAAAAATTAAAAATTTTTAATTTAAAAACAAAAAGATATAAATTATTTTCTAATTATTATAATATATTAAATAAAATTTTTAATGTATTAAATCATAAAACAGAACGAGATTAATATAAATTTTAATAAATAAAAGAATCAAGATCTCCATAGGAAATTATTGATGATTTAAAATAAATAAAGTAAATGTTATATATAATATAAAGAAAAAAAAAGAACAAGAATAAAGTAATAAATAAATTTAATTTTATTGAGAATTTGAATAGTAATCTAAAATTTTATAAAAAAAATAAGAAAAAAAAAATATGCTAATTTTGAATATAGCATTCCATATTAATTATCTTAATTTTATTTTATTTTATTTTATATTAATCTGAATATTTTTAAATTAAGTTTAAAAATAATTTCGAAAAAATTAAGAATTTGTAGTAATTTATATTACTTGTTCAATATATTATATTAACTTTATTTTTATAAACTAAATCAATAAATTAATATTGTTTAATAATTATCTTAAACTTAATAAAAATTTTTAAAATATTAAATAAAATAAAATATAAAAAATATAATAGAAATATAATTAAATATATATTAAATAAAAAATATATAAAGTCTATAATTTTATAGAAACTAAAAAAATAATAATTATTAAAGATTTCAATTTTAATATTTTTTTTAAATAAATTCATTAAAAAATTTTCTAAATTAAGAATAGTAAATAATTTCATTTTAATACTATAGCATTTTTAATTTATTAAACTAGAGACATATTAAATAAATAGCTTATATTTAATAAATGCAGAAATACTTTAATAAATAAAGATATCTATAAAAATTACTAAAAAATAAAAAGGCACCCAATTATTGTATATATTATAAAATTTTTATTAAATACTAATACAAATTATGTAAAAGCTAATTATAACTATAAAAATAAAAATTAGATAAATCATATATTTAAATATTGTTTTATTCAATTTATATATACTTTCTACTAAAATAATGAATAAGTTAATACTTAATAATAATAAAATATTAGCTAATATTATTAAAATAGTTTTTTAAAAATCATAAAATAGAATAGAATTAACAGTAATAAGAATAACATATTTTACATATTATTAAGTTATTCTATAAGGCCTACTTAAGAATTAATTAAAAAGAATCAATATTTAAATTAATTCATGAAAAATTATAACTTAAAAAATTCTACTTTATTTTAAAAAGTTTTGCAAAACATACTATTAAAAATAAATTTTATTATTTATTTCTAATATAGAGCTATTTTTAGTAAATATATTTGATTAAACTTTTTATCGCTATTATTATTATGATTAAATAATTTTATTTAGACCTTTTTAAACTTAATTGCTACTATGCTTTGTTTTTTCTTCATATTTATAGTCGTTACTTATATCTTTATTTTATTATTAGTTTAATTAATTTTAAAATCGAATTAAACTAGTTTAATGTCTTTTTCTTTTGACTAAATTATTTTTTTAAGGTTTATCCTGATTATTTTCAGGATTTTAAATTTTATCCTAATCTTTTTTTTGAGGTTATATGCCATATTCTTAGTTATTTTATTATAAATCAACTGTAGTATATATTTAAGAATTCAATTTACTAATCTTATGTGCATTTAATTTTTTTATTTTATCTTATGTTATAAATTAATTATCTCCTTTTTATTAATTTTTATCTATTAGCATACTTTTATTTTCTATTGTATTAGATTAAATATTTAATGGCATTATTTTTTATATTTTCCCTTATGATATTTCACATTATAGCTATTATGACATATAAAGACTTTATTAATTGATTGATTATGTATTATTTTCATTGTTTTTAATTACAATATCTTAATATTATGCGACTTAATTATTCTAGAAAAAATAATTATTTTTTTAAAATTCATTAGAATTATCTTAAAAAAATAAAATAAAAAATATAAAAATATGCATAAATGATAATAAAAAAAAGAAGTATTGTTTATATAACATATTTAATAAATTATTAATAAACTATTAGTTAAAATATATTTTTCAATTATTTTTTTTATAAAAAAAAAATATTGTAATTATAAATAATATTTGTTTAAAAAAATACTTATTTTTTAATTGAAAGTGTCTATGAAATTCTAGTCTTGTATTTTATAAATTTGTTCATGGCCTTTTAAAATATTATCTAATTATTTATTTCGTTCTTCATCATTAATATCCTTTTTAAAAATAATTTCTGTTATTTAATTTCTTTTTATTGTACTTTATTACATTTTATAGTCTTGATTATTATCGATTTATTATAAATATATAAATAACATCAGATAAATTATAGTAGTAGCAACTAAAGTCCACACAGAAGCATACAAATACCAATCATTTATACGAGACACTTTAAATATTTCATTTATGTCATTAACAAGAGTTTATTTTCCTTGGGTTTTGCATTAACATACAAATTAATAAATTTTATTCTAATCATTAGTTTAATATAAAAGTATGCAATCTTTAGAAATCCATTTGCCTTTAATATTTTATAAACAAATATAATTACCAACATTATCTATAGCTTCAGACAAATTGTAAATGTTGAATAAAGGAATATCAAGTTATATTTATTATTAATTAGATTCAAAAGTTATTGTCTTTTCATTTATGATAAAAGGATGATTCTTAGAGTAAGGGAAATTATGATCGTAAGTTATTACAGAAGAAGGATATTCTAAAAAATTTACATAGTATTATAGATTTTCTTAGTATTTTTCTATATTTATACTATCGTTGTAGGCATTTGAAAATAGTTTCAAATATTTTTCCTATAAAACCTTATATGTTATTTTTTAAGTTGAAATTATATTTAGAACAATTATAGGATCCTCGTTTGAAATAAAAAACACATTCAATGCTTACGATATCGTTTTCATTATTTACATATATTATTTATCTAATAATGAGTTTTATTTATAATAAAATGATTCTCTATCAACTTAATAAATATTTTAAATTATTTATGCTTATAATATAAGAATTTATACTGATTATAAAGATTTTTCATATTATTTTGTGTCAGAAATTACTATATTTTTAAATACTGTTTATTAATCAATTATTATTTATTCGATATTATTAATAAATTATTGTATTTTAACAAATCCTAATTATGATACTATTTAATTCAGAAAGTTAGCAAATATTAAATTTAATGTTATTTAGGCCTATATAAAATAGTGAAGTGAATCAGTTTATTATTAAAAATAGTTTTATAAATAAAAAACCTCATTTAAAATATCTATATATAATTATATAAACAAAGAATCAGTTTGCAATAAAAGCACACTCATATGATTAATAATATCATTAGTAATCATGTTAA
>NW_004086079.1:0-23207 GCF_000220395.1 Ichthyophthirius multifiliis
ACCCCAACCCCAACCCCAACCCCAACCCCAACCCCAACCCCAACCCCAACCCCAACCCCAACCCCAACCCCTAACCCCAATACCAACCCGATTTTCTACCTAAACCCCATTTTCAACCTAAATTATATTTCAAATTTAAGCCCAAACCCAAACCCAAACCCAAATTTTAATTTAAACACATTTTCAATATATGAAATACAAAATAATTAATTAAAAAAAATTAACAAATAAAATTTAATTCAGCCATTAAAAGTTTTATTTATGGTATCTTAAGAATTGAAAAGTACCATATATTTGAAATATCAACATAATTAAATATTTAAATATAATTAATTTTTTAGTAATTTAATTCGATGATGATCATGTGAAAAATAATAATAATGAATAATTTACGAAGAAGAAGAATGAAGAATTACCTATGATAAAAGTATATTCAGATGACTAAATGGAAAAATATTTAGAAAATATTGTGATAAATCGGTAAACGGAAATTAATTTACTTTTGTGTTCTTCTTCGAATTCTTAATAGTTAGAAAAAGAAAAAAAAAGTTAAGCTTTTTAAAAATTTAATAATAACCTATTAATTTAAATAATTATTTATCCTTTTTAATTTTATTAAATTTATAATAATTAATTTTGTGGCTGAATTAAAAAAATCATAATATAATAAAAATTGAATAAATTAATAAATTAATAATTTTTAAAAAAATAAAAATGTGAAAACTCGCAATTTGAATATTCTGGTTAAAAAGTAGATAAATCATATAAAAATTCTTACTTTTAATGTTTTAAAGAATCCTTTATATATAATTCTATGTGTTTTTATTTATATATTAACTTATCTATGTGAAAAATTAATTACAATAAAATTAAATTAAAAATATATTTATATACTTGGATAAACAATTAAAAATTCTAATTTATTAAATATGAAAATTCTTTTTGCTAATATTTATACAATTTTCCTTCTTTAAGAATTTTTAAAGATTTAAATATTATTTATTTATATTTTGTACTAATTAATAAATAAAAATTTAAATAAGGAGAGCTAATTTATATTTCTACAAAAAAACTCATACAATTTTAGAATAACTTATAATAATAATATCTGGTAGATAATTTTATATTGTGAGTAAATTAAAAATATAAAATATTTATGGAGAAGAAGGAATATGAAAATCGATTTTCGATTAACTAGTATTTTAGAAAAATATATACTTTGTTTATATTATTTATTATAGTTATAATTTTTGTTTATAGTAAAAATTATATTATTTGTATTTTTTTTTTGATTTAAGTTATATAATTATAGTTAATATTTAAATTTTATGTCATTCTATTTATACATATTAATAACAAAATAATCATATTAAATTTACTTAAAAAGTTAAAGTCTATGGACATTATTTTTGCTTAGATATGTATTAGCATTATGTAAAATATTTATCTAAAAAATGATTCATATTTTTTTACTAATTTTGTTAAAATATAATAATTGAATAAGTTATCAAAATTCTTAAAAAATTTATAAACCTTACTAAAAATGTTAATTGAAATCCATAAAGGTTACTAAATTATTTTCGTTAAAATTTTGAATGAATAACATTAAATTCCAACTTTACAAAAAAAAATATTTAATAATAAAATATATTAATAAATTAAAAATTATAATAAACTTATAGAAAAGTCACCATAAGAACAATAAGTTGATCAGTAATGATGTCTAAATGGTAAAAATTATTTTAAAATAATTGCTTATAATAAATAAGTTGAAGTGAAAAATGAAACTAAATTAAAAATATAATTTAAATGCAATTCTGAATATAATAACAAAATTACTAAAATATTTCTTTTTATGAATAAAAAATAAAATATTTATTTAAATCAAAAACAATTATAGTAATGAATCTCATAAATTACTTTTGTAGAAAAATATAAATTTAAAAAATAAGATTAACAGTAATATTATCAAATAAAAAAATAACTTTAGAATATGATGATTTATTTATCATTTAATAATTGTATTATTGTTCATGATATTTATAGATCTTATGAAGAAAAAAAAAAATTATAAAATATTAATAGTAAACATATATTAAATAAATAAAACTTTATTCGAATAATATATAAATAAATAAAATATTGTTGAAAAAATAAATAATAATAAAACAAAAATTATATAATATTATATATGTCTTTATGTCAAGTAAATATTATAATATTTACAATATCTAAAAAAAATTATAGTTTTTTATTATTATTAAAATTTTATTTAATTATCTTTCTAAATTAAATATTATCTTTTATTTTTTTTAATATTAATATTAATATAAAATTATATTTATTTAATGATATATTTTTATTTTATTTTTATTGCAAAAAATAAAAAAAAAATATATCTATGCTCAAAGAAATATAATAATAATTTAAGTTAGATATTCCTATTTATTCTGTAAAATATATAAATTCATTTTATAAATAATTAAATTTTATAATTTTAGGTATTAGGATATAAAGATAAAGTTATTTTTAGTGGAGGTGGATGTAAAAAATATGATTCAAAGAACTAAATAGTAATAAATATATATATTTATATTTTAATACTTAATAAAATCTAATTAATTAGATTACATTCTAACGATCGATACCGGCAAACAAATTAACAAAAATTATTAATTAGCAATATACTTAAGATGATTTAATCTAAAAAATGAACTTGAATTTCAAATATGGATTAGTTTCTTCATGTTCTTATGAAAATGCAATATTTTATAAAATAAATAATTAAACTGGATTTCTTAAAGAATTACAAAGATTAAAAACAAATTTTTCTAATACATAAACATATAATCTAGTATGAAAATATAATTTATAGTTTATTTTTTATAAAAAGTTCGATATTTGAAAATAAATAAAGTAAAGGAATTCTTTTTTTTATAATTTAATATTATATTTCATAATTTAGTTTGATAATAAAATCAAGGTTAAAAATTTAATAATTAACTTTGGATTTTGCATTTATTTTATGAATATGAAGAATATTAGATTTAATAATCTTATATTTATAAACAAATTATAATTAAAATAAAAAGAAGTACTTCCTTTACTTGATTTTTTTTTTTAATTTACCTTAAATTTAATTACTATTTAATATAAATAAAATTTAAAAATATTTATAGAATGATTGTAAATTTAATCAAAAAGCAAATTTAATAGCTACTGGAGGAGATGATTCAATTATAAGGTAAAAATAATAAGACTTAAAATTAAATTAAATTAAATTAAATTAAATTAAATTAAATTAAATTAAATTAAATTAAATTAAATTAAATTAAATTAAATTAAATTAAATTAAATTAAATTAAATTAAATTAAATTAGACTATGGACTGCTAAATATGATGAAGAACTAAATACATTAAAAATAGAATTTAAATTTGAATTAAAGAGTCATTCAGGGCCAATAAATACATTAGATTTTCATTTAACATAAAATTTAGTAAAAAAATTAATAAATTTTATAATTAAATTTTTCAAAAAAGATTTTATCTTCTAGTGATGATAAATCATGTGGAATTTTTAATCTGGAAAATAAATAATTAATAAAAAAATTAACTTTAAATGGAGGATAGTTTGATCCTTGCTCAAAATTTATTGGTGCTTAGTAAAATATATAAAATATTAAAAAATTAATTAAAATAATAACTAAGTTTTTCTTATGATGAAAAACACATCTACACAATTGCAAACCCTATTAAAGGAAAATCGTATTTTACATAATGGGAAATAGAAAAAAATAAATATAATTGCTGAAAAGACAATAAAAATACATGATTAGGCAATAAGCACTTCTTGCATAAGTTAGGAAGGGTTATATATCGGAGTAGGCGGATGTGATGGAACAATAAAAATAATTAATTTAAGATATATGATTATCGAATCTTAATAAAAAAAACTGGCTCAGATTGTCAAAGGAATTAGCTTTACATCTGATTCTAGATTTTTAGTTGCTGGAACACCTGAATTAAATTTTGATATTTTATAAAATTTAAGACCTGAAGGTTATATGTCAAAAATTTTCAAATTATTGATATTAGGATTAATTATTGCATGGTTTTATTTGTATTTGCAATAATATTTTTTATGAATAAATAAATATTAATTTTATTTAATATTGAAAATTTATAAAAAACAAATTTACAAGTAAATAAATATTTATTTAATTACATATTTTTTTTATAAAACTATTTAACAAAATTTCTTTATAGTATTGTAACATTAAGAAGTGCTTTTTTAAAAACCTAAAGTTTGATTTATTTTTATTTATTTTATTTAAAACCTTTTATTATAATTTCAATATTTTTGATTGTCTTTTGAATTGATTCTAAAATTTTAAACATATTTTTTAAAGCATTTGCCAAATTTATCAACGATTAGTTAATAAAAATATGTTTTTTTTTTTTTTTTTATTATACGATTAGTAATTTAGACTTCATTATATTAGTTCTACCTATTGCCAAAACATAAGTATTCGTGGGATTTTACTCTTTTTTTAATGTTGTTCTTAAATTATAATTATTATTATTATCAATTTATTTATATGTAAAATTTATTAAATTTCAATATTTTATTGTATGCATTATTATATTATTATATATTTCTTTTGCATTTCTTTTAGTATTATTATTATGAAATTGAAGAAAAATTATAAGTTCAAAAAGAATAAGATGAAGAAGAATGCATTTATTGCGATTATGATTTATATTTGTTTTAATGTTTTTAGTTGATATAAGAGATTTTTATTTATTCTATATTATTAAATTATAGTAATCCTATAATTATTAGCTATCTATTTATATAATTCTTTTTTTATTAAATTACATTTTATAAGTATTCAGAATTCATTAAAAATAATAATTTTGTTATAAATTATCATAATAAATTAAATAATTATCTTTAACTTCAATAAACTAACGATTAATATATTAAATTTAAGGCATTACTATAAGAAATTTGAAATATTATATAATCATAATGTAATGCTAATTTTCATAATGTATAATTAAAAAATTTTTGGCTAATATTATGAATTTCAATCTTATTTATTAAAGTATTTAAAAAAAATAAAAATATTATAGCATATAAATGTAATAGTTTACATTAAAATTTGCTATTTAAATTCAAAAATATTAAAATAATAAATATTTATATTCAATTGTTTTTATGTTTTATTAATTATAATATTTTTCTATTAGAAATAATATTATTATTCAAATTTTAATATAAATTTTATTTAAGATTTTTAATAATTTTAAAAATGGTATATATTAAAATAAATCAATAATATTTATTTTAGTTTATGATTTATTCATTTATATAAAAATTACAATAACTATTAAAAAAAATACAAATAACACTATTTGATTAAATAAAATAATTGATTTACTTAAAATTAATATTAAATAACATATTATGATAACTGTTTTAATTTAAAATTGTATTAGAAAATATTTTATTTAGTTTGATGAAACAAATTTTAAAATAAAACTTTAGAATCAATATTTTTATTTTTTTTAATTAAACGAAAGTCAATTTTATTTTACTTATATATTTTTTTATTTTTTATTAATGTCTTTCTTTATTTACAAAAAAATTTATATAAAAATAATTTTTTTATTAATTATTTAGAATTAATATGAAAAAAAATATTATTAATTTATTATTTTTAATAATTTCTAATCATAAAAGTAAAATTTATATATTACTAAAGCTATATTGATATAAATTAAAAAGAAAAGAATATTCTACAATTAATTAAAAATAAATTATTAAATTTAAAAAAAAAAAATATTATTAAAATTTTATTATGTAAAACTAAATAATAATAATAAAATAAATTTCAAATGAGAATCATATTTTTATTTAGAAAATTTAAATAATTATTTAATTTCAAAATTTGTTTATAAAAATAAGAAGTAAATAAAAAAATATTAAAATGAAATTCAAAAAAAAAGTATTTTAATACTTATTACTATTTTTATGCATTAATTGACTTATAAAAATTTAATTATAAAAAAAAGAAAACCCTATATACTTTGTTCTTAAATTAATGGTATTTAAAGATAATTTAAATTTTATATTATTATAATTTTAAATATAAATTTAAGAATTTTGTTAATTTTATTAATTATATTTTATTCAAATAATAAAAAAAAATTAAATATATTTAGATAAGAAAAATAAACATGCATAATTTTTTTTTACATTAAATGAATTTTAAATAAAAAGAATATGTATTTAAATAAATTTTTAGTAAATATATATAATTTCTTTTTAAATATTGTTATCGAATATTTTTTTAATAATGAATACATTTAAATTAAAGAATATTTAAAAATGTTAGGACAATAAACTCATTAAAAATTAAGATAAAAATACTTTTTTTAATATTTTATATGTTTCTGATAATTTTATATATTTTTAAATAAGAAATTAATACTATTAAAATAATTATTCAATAAATTTAAAAATCTTTATGTTTTAATAGTTTTAATTTTTCATAATTTGCAAAATATTAGATAAATTAAATGTAATTAATTATAAATATTACAAAAAAATATTTTTATTTTATTACATATAATAATGAAGAATTTTGTATACGAATAATTATAATAAGTAATATATTAATTAGTTTAATTTTTCCATTTTACATAAATAATAAAGATTTTATATAATTAAATTATATATTAATTATCTTAAATATAGAAAATTGATAAATATAATTTATTTATAAATTAATTATTATTTTAAAAAATATAAATGCAACATGATTTAATATATTAATTATTATTTAGAAAAATAAATAAATTTAAATAAATAATATGCTAGATAAATTAAATTTTCTTATTTTTACAATAGCTAATAAAAATAAAAAAAGTTTTATGATTACGATTTTTTTATTTTTTATAAGATGATTTCTATTTATTATCCATTTAATAATTTATATTTTAGTATTAAATAAAATATAAATATAATTTTTAAAGAAAATATAATATTAATAATTATTTTAAATTTAGATTATATATATAAATATATAAATATATAAATATATAGATATATATATATATATTTAATTATATTAAAATAATATTTTTATATTTATATAAAATTTACTCGAAATATGTGATTTTATTAAAATAAATTATAATTATTTATTATTTAAATTAATAAATAATATATATAACAAAAAAATATTTATTTTTTTATTTATGTAATTTTATTTTTTTTTATTTTATTTTTTTTATTTTTATTTTATATTATTTTTTATATTTTATTTTTAATTAATACAATTTGTTGAATTTTATTTTATTTTTAATTAATACATTTTGTTGAATTTTATTTTATTTTTAATTAATACATTTTGTTGAATTTTATTTTATTTTATTTTATTTAATTTTTTATATTATTAAAAAAATATCTTTTAAAATTTAGTAAATTAATTATTTATTTATATTATTATTAAAATAAATTTCAATCTTAATTTTATATTTATTCTATAATTCTATAAAAATAAATTAATTAGTCAATAATCACTATCTTCAAAATCATCTTCACTCGCAATAAATTCATCAGAACTATCTTTTTTCATTTTTATAATTTTTTATTTTTTAACTTCTTCATCTTCATCAATAATCTTAAGTATTTTCCTTCCCTTTATTTTTTTCTATACATCTTCCTCAAAATTATTTTTCCCATCATTTTATTCTTTCCAATTATTTAATTTTTCACTTGGCTTAATATAATCTAAATCGGGTTCATCATCACTGTTTATTCCTTTTATTCTTCTTTTTCTCTATTAATTTTTATTTTTAATATAAAAATAAAAAAGAAATATTAATTTTTTTACTTTAAAATTTACAAGATTTTCTTAGTCTTCATCTTTAGTAACTTCTTAAGCTTTTCTTTTTCCGACTGATAAAATATCTTCATTAACTTTTTATCCATATTTTTATTACATTCTTTCAAAAAGTGTTGTTTAATATAATTATTATTTTTAGTACTATTATTTTCTTCTTGTTATTAATTTTTTTTTCCTTTTTATTATTTTTTTTATTAAATTTCTTCACTTTCTTTTGAATTAACACTAACAGTATTTTTATTATAATTTTCTTTTTCTTAATCATTTTCTTTTTATTTTTACTTTATTTTCTCAGATTTTTTTTCCGCTTATTTATCTGCTCCTTTATCTCCTCCTTTGATTCTTCTTTACTTTTTTTTACCACCTTATATTGCTCCTTTAGAATCTAATCTATCTTTTCTTCTAATTCTTCTATTTATTCAATAACCTATTAGATATTTTATATTTCTATAAAAAATAAAATTACTTTAATAAATTAATCTAAATCTTCTTTCCATATATCTTTGATGTCTTTTTTTATAATAAAATAAGCTCCTGTTCTTTATCATATACCTATTTTTTTAATTATTCTACTTTTTCTTCAGTTAAAGAATAAATAGGCATAACTAATAAATAATTATATTCATTTGCTTAATAGTCATTTGGATCTTCAAATTAATCTTTGTCTTCTTCATCTTGATTTATCATTAATTCTATTAATTTCTTCATTTTCTTTTCTTTTTTCTTCAAAAGCCTATTATTTTTATAAATTTTTATAAGAAAAAATATTACTTAAATTTTTGTTGATAAAATACTTAGTTATTTTACTCATAGGCAATAATTTTAGTTAAGCCATTTTTTATATAAGAATTTTTCTTTTAACATTTCTCAATTCTAACTCTCCATTAACAACATAATTAATAAACCTCATTTTATTAGTAAGAATATCCATATCTCTTTATAACTTACTTAACAAATAAATTTTCCTCTTTTCATATAACTCCAATCTAATCCCATAAAAATATTCTAAAATTTCTTCTGTTCCTCCATATCTTTTAAGCTTATGTTCTTTGTCAAAAAGTACCATATTGGTAATTTAAAAAGTATTAGACAACTTAAACTTCTTCTCAATATCCCAACTTTACATTTTCCCTTTTACACACTAAACTTAGAAATCAACCCTATTATTCGTGTGATATTCTCTAATATCTTCTAAATCTGGTTAATCTTTAGCTGGATTAATTAACTCTTCTAAATAATTCTAAAGAATATTTTTTTTTTATTTATAAGAAAAAATAGTTTAAATAGATTACTTTATAATCTTTAGTCCATTTACCAACTGGAAGTTCGGTAATTCTAATAGTTTCCTCTTCTTCATCTATATCCCATTTTCCTTTTGTAATATAACCACCTTTATTACTAATTTCAATAGTTCCCTAAAACCCTTTATACCAAGGATGAATTTAAGTAAAAGGTTTACCATCTAGTCTATTCCTAATCTATTCTACAATTTCTCTATGATTATAATTAGGAATATTAGTCGACCACCCTGTTCCTATACCTTCACTTCCATTAACTAAGCATAAAGGAATAATAGGTATATACCTGAAATTGTTTCAAAAAATGTTATTTTAAAAAAATATATATATTTACCACTCAGGTTCTACCAATTAGCTATCATCTTCTAAATATTTAAGTGAATGATCATCTGGTTCAGGGAAAATTAATCGAGTAATTGGCGATAGGTTGGTAAATATATATCTTGAAGAAGCATGTTCTTTTCCTCCTTGATTTCTTGTACCAAACTATCCGATAGGTTCTAATAAGCTAATGTTATTAGCTCCTACAAAATTTTAAGCCATATTTATTATTGTTTAAGCTAATGATTATTCACCATGATGATAAGCTGAATGCTCTGCTACATAACCTTATAATTGAGCAACCTTTTTATAAAAATGTTATATTTTTTATCCTAAACAAATATAAATATATAATATATATATATATATATATATATATATATATATATATATATATATATATATATACTTTAATTTCATTTTTTAAATTTCTTTTAAAGCAAGCAAAAAGAATTTTCCTTTAACCTGGTTTTAATCCATCTACAACACTCGGTATAGATCTCAAATTATCTGAATTTGAAAAATGTATAAGCTCTTTATCAATAAAATCTTTAAATCTCAACTACTTAATATTATAATCAACAAATAAGTTTGGATTATAAATTGCTAGCCAATCTTTTCTTTCTTAAATTTTTTTTCTCGAAAAGCCCAATTCTATTCTCTAAAAGTCTTCATCGTCTTCATAAAGAAATTTTATTTAATGATCATATACATTAGAAAAATATTCTTTAGCCTCTTTGTCAGTGGATGTTCCCAACCCTTTGTAGTATTTAACTTTATATTATTTTAGTCTATTTCCTTATTATGTAGCGAAGTTTTTAAAGTCTTGTATTGTAAAAAAAGAATGAATCTCATTCCCTTTTGTAGCTTTTATAATAGGAGTTACAAACTCTTTTAAAAAACCATTCATTCTAAAAAGTGAAGGCCAAAAATAATGTATAAAGTTTATCAATAAACCTTTTATATGAGAACCGTCGGAATCTTAATCAGTCATTATCATTATTGATCCATATCTTAAGGATTTCGTCTATATATTATTTTTTTAAAAATATTTAGATGAATATTATTTAAAAAAAATATTTTTTGATAAAATGCATAAAGTCTCATTATTTTTTGTTAATAATTATTATATTTTATGTATTTAATAAAATTAAAGATATGTATGTATTTTTTAATTTATTTTTATTTAAAAAAAAAAAAAAGTATAAATAATGTTATTTTTTACATTTTCATAATTAGTTTTTGAAGGATCAAGTCCCATAATTTTACACAAATTTTAAATTTCCTAATTATCCATGATTTATTTTTTCGGTGCTTCCCTAACATTAAGTAATTTTCCCCTCAATGGAAATACCCCAAAGTTATCTCTTCCTACAACTTCAATTCCAGCCATAGCTAATGCTTTAGCTGAATCTCCTTCCGTTAAAATTAATGTACAATTTTCACTTCTAGCCGTTCCTGCATCATTAGCATCGTCTAATTTAGGAATACCCGTAATTCTAGCTTTTTTTCCTCCTTTTAATGTTTTTTAAAGTTTTGAATTTTCCCTTGCCTTCGCCTAGTTAACAATCTATTCAACTATCCCTGTTTTAAGAATCGCTTTGATAAATTTTTCTGAAATTTCAGGTTTAGATCCAAATTAAGAAGCCTTAGTGGTCAAAGTTTCCTTAGTTTATGAATCGAAAGTCGGATTAACAATAAGTGCATTGACAAAAAGAAAAATATGGGATTTAATTTAATAAGGTTTAATATCTAAATCTTTATTTTTCTTTTAAATTTATTCTTATATCCTCTCTACTATTTTATCCACTATATAATCCACGTGTTTACCCCCTCTAGACGTACAAATAGCGTTCACAAAGGAAACTTGTTTAAAAACTCCATCAGAAAAAGTCAATAGAATTTCCCAGCGGTCTGTTTTCATTTCTTTATCGTAAATTTTTAGACTTTCATCAACTTCAGGAAGGAACATATTAATATAATGACTAAAAGATTTGATTTTTATGGCTTATTCATTTAAAAATACTTTTAAATTTGTATTAAATATGCCAGACATATCGTATACACGTTTTTTTAAAAGGCAAACAGTATCTTCTGTTAAACTTTCCATTTTAAATCTTTTTAAATCAGGAAAAAAAGTCACACAGGTATAATTTCCCCCTTTTTTATATTTTTCTATTACTGGTTCAGTTCTTTCAGACATATTTTTTCTCCATTCTTATTTGTAGTATTTCCCATGATCTTCATCATTACATTCTAAAATAAATTTTGTTGAAAATATATTAGTTAATTTAGCCCCATAACCATTCCTACCGCCTACAACTTTTATTCATTATCATCATAATTTGACCCTGTTAAAAGTTACCCGAAAATCATTTCTGGTACATATACATTATGTTCTTTATGCATTACTACTGGGATACCTTGTCCATTATTCCAAACTGAAATCATATTTTATTCAGGGTTTATTAATACTTTTAGTGTGTCCATTATTTTACCTTCGTCTCGCCTTTGGAAATTATCGGCTGCATTTACGTTTATTTCATCGAATATTTTATAAAAGGCAGGCACGAAATCTATCTCTTTTTCTATAAAATGGTTTCCTTCTTTACTTAATATCCAAAGAGTCTAATATATTTTTTATTAATTTTTATTTTTTTTATTTTACTTTTTATTCACATTCAACTGAACCAACATAAGAATCAGGACGAAGGAGAATATGTTCTAGTTAAGATTTTTTTTAATATTTTTATTCTACTGTCTTATTTTAGTTGCTCATGTTTTTTTATTTTTATTTGATTTTGGTATTTTATTTAAAAAAAATTGGCACAAAATTTTAAAATTTAAAATATAAAAAAAATATTATATTTTATTAAAAGCAAAAATTAGAAACAGAAAAATATTAAATTTCTAAGGAGTAATTATTTTAATTTTATAAAAAAAAATCACTTCTAATTAATTAAATTATTTAAGAATTTTTTTAAACTGGTTAATTAGAAATAAACAAAATATTTATTTATAATTTTTATTAATATATATAAATAGAATTAATTGTATATATTTTTTTTTTTTTTTAATAATAAATAAAATAAAAATTAAATGATATAAATATGTAAATTTTTATATATTTAAATTTAGGAAATTAACAATATTTATAATTCTCTAATTTTTTATTAATAAATTTAAATTTATATATTATACTATTAAAAATAATAATAAAAATATTTATTTTTTTAAATTATTAAGATTTATAGTAATAAATTTATATTTATAATTATTATTTGTATTTATATTATGTAAATTAAATAAAAATTAAATATAAAAACTAATTATTAATTGTTTTTATAAATAGAAGGAAAAATAATGTTAATTATATATATAATATATTATAAATATAAATATTAATTTAAATATATATATTGATAAAATAACATTATAAATAAAATAATACATTAAAAAATAATTATTTATTTATAATTTAAATAATTAGAATATTAAAATTATAATAAAAGTATTATCATTTTCGTTTTTATAAATATATAAAATTATATTATAAATATTTTTTATAAGTAAGTTCAATCATTAACTATTATATAATTTTTTAATAAAAAATATAAATTTATTTATATATAAACTTAATATAATTGTTTAAATAATTTTTTTTAATTATCATTTTTATTTTATTTTTATTATAAAAATACAAAAAAATATAATTTTTAATTGAAAAGAAATATCATATAAATTAATCAATCCTAAAACATATTAAATAAATATAATAAAATGAATTTAACAATATAATATAACTATTAATTTTAATATTGTTTATTATATTCTATATTTTTAATAAAAAATAAATAAGCCTAACATAAGGCCAATATCGCCAATATCGTTTTTTTTTGTATAACCTTTTTATTTATTTATTTAGTTTATAAATATGAATTATCTTAAAATAAAAATTATTAAATAAATTTAAAATATATTTATATGTATAAAAAAATTTCAAATTAAAATATATAAATCATGCATTATTATAAATATAATTAATACAATTTAATAAATTTTTTTATATTAAAAATAAAATAAATCAATCAGATTTACATTTTTCTTTTAATTAATTAGTTAATTATTGATTTTCAATTAAGCTATCCTTAACAGTTTCAAGATTTTACTTAAAATCAGCTAATTAATTTTATTCTATATTCAAAGTTTCTGATAGTGATTTTTATTTTTTATTTAAGTCATTTAATTTTTTTAAAAGTTCATCAATTTAAAATTGCAAACTTTCTGATTGGTTTTATAAATCAGCTTGTTCATATTTTATATCTTAAATATTATCACTAAATTATAAAATATCTTAATTAAGTTTACTCTATTAATCTAACAAATCTTTTTTTTTTAGATTATATTAAATCGAAAGTGCTTAACACTATTATTTTAAATCATGATTTTACTTTTCTATATTAGATTCATTATCATTTGATTATTCTAAATTATTTTTATTTTATTCTTCATTCATATGATGAATTTAGTGTTCTTCATCCATTTATTCGTGGTTTTCATCTTTTTATTCATGGTTATCATGTTCTTCGTGATTTTCGTGTTTTTCATCTTTTTATTAATGGTTATCATGTTGTTCTTCATGATTTTCGTGTTTTTCATCCTTTTATTCATGTTTTTCATCTTTTTATTGATGGTTATCATGGCCTTCAGTATTTTCGTGTTTTTCATCCTTTTATTAATGTTTTTCATCTTTTAATTGATGATTATCATGTTCTTCGTGATTTTCATCTTTTTATTTATGGTTATCATGTTCTTCATGATTTTCGTGTTTTTCATCTTTTTATTAATTTTTTTCACACTTTTAATCGTGATTTTCGTGTTTTTCGTCTTTTTTATTATTTTATTCATGGTTATCATTTTCTTCATTATTTTCGTATTTTTCATCCTTTTATTCGTGTTTTTCATCTTTTTATTGATGGTTATCATTTTCTTCATTATTTTCGTGTTTTTCATCCTTTTATTCGTGTTTTTCATCCTTTTATTTATGGTTATCATGTTCTTAGTTATTCTCATGTTTTTCATCTTTTTATTTATGGTCATCATGGTCTTCATTATTTTCGTGTTTTTCATCTTTTTAATCTTTTATTAATGTTTTTCATTCTTTTAATCGTGATTTTCGAGTTTTTCATCTTTTTCATCATTTTATTAATGGTTATCATTTTCTTCATTATTTTCGTGTTTTTCATCCTTTTATTCATGTTTTTCATCTTTTTATTGATGGTTATCATGTTCTTCATGATTTTCGTGTTTTTCATCTTTTTATTAATTTTTTTCACACTTTTAATCGTGATTTTCGAGTTTTTCGTCTTTTTTATTATTTTATTCATGGTTATCATGTTCTTCATTATTTTCGTGTTTTTCATCCTTTTATTCGTGTTTTTCATCTTTTTATTGATGGTTATCATGTTCTTCGTGATTTTCATCTTTTTATTGATGGTTATCATGTTCTTCATGATTTTCGTGTTTTGCATACTTTTATTCGTGGTTTTCATCTTTTTATTCATGGTTATCATGTTCTTCATTACTTTCGTGATTTTCATCCTTTTATTTTTAGTTTTCGTGTTTTTCAACATTTTTTTCTTTGTCAATTTCTAATTTAACATTTTTTTAATTATTATTTTATTTTTCATCGATATTTTCCAGTTTTTAATTCTACTATTCATGATTTTCTAGTTTTTTATTTTTTTCTTCTTGGTTTTTTCTTTTTCATTGTTTTTATCTTGGTTTTCTTCTTTTTGACAATTTTAAACTTCGTTTTCAATTTATTACTTTTACTCTTATTATTTAAGTTTTTCTGATTTTTATTATTCTTAATCTTATTTTTATTATTATTCTGATTATTATTTTTATATATAATCTTTTTAGTATTATTCATTCTATTATTATTATTCTAATTTTTATAATTCTTTATTTTATTATTCTAATAATTAGTTTTATTGTTATTCTAATTTTTATTATCCTAATTATTCTTATTTTTATTTAAGTAACTGTTATTATTATAATTTTATTATTCTTATTTATATTATTCTAAAATTATTTTTATTATTATTCTAATTTTTATTATTCTTATTATTCTTATTATTATTAAATTATTATTGTTATTATTGTTATTTTTATTCTTCTTATTTTTATTCTTCTTATTTTTATTATTCTTATTCTTATTATTCTTTTTATTATTATTATTATTATTATTATTATTATTATTATTATTATTCTTATAATATTTTTTTTTATTATATTTCTTACTATTTCTTTTCTTCTATTTTTTACTATTCTTATTTTTATTTTAATTATTCTTATTTTTATTATTCAGTTTATTATTTTTATTATTATTCAATTTGTTATTTTTATGTTTATTATTATTATTCTAATTATCTATAGTTATTCATTCTAATATATTTTTCTTTGAATTTAGAACTTTCAGCCTATGTTAAAAGTATTAAAAAGAGTATACAAATTTGTTGTTTTTTCATTATTTTTATTTTATTATTTTATTGTTTTTGTTTATATTTTTAATTATTTTTATTTTTCATATTTAAATAATCTGTCTGATTTCTATTGTAATTAAGCGTTTTTTTATATTTTGTTATTTTATAACTATTTTTAATAAAATTTATCTTTTTTTTTTTTTCAATTAATTAAGAAATAATTTCATCTTATTTTTAATTGAGGTATTTAGTTATATCAATTATATTTATTTTTAATTATTTTAAAAAGTTAAATGAATTATAAAAAGATAATATTTTGGTAAATTGTTTAAAAAAATAAAAATAAAACAAAATATTTAAATTATAATATATAACAAATATTAAATATTATCTTTATATTTATTTCAACGAATCTTTTAAAAATTATTCCATTAAAATAAATATTAAGTATTAAATTTAAAATTATATAAAATCAAATGTATTTTTAAAAAAACTGCTTTTTTTATATTTTAAAAATATATTTATTTGTAAAATAAATATTATTATTTAATATCTAATATAAAATAAAATATAATTTTCCTTTTATCCCAAAATAACGTAATTTTAAAATAAAAAAACGTAAATTAATTATGTAACAAAATAATAAAATAGAAAAAATTAAATTAATATTTATTATTAATTAAGATATTTATTTTTACTTCAAATTTATAATTTTTATTAATAAAAAATATTTCACGATTTTTTTTTTTTAATCAATATAATATTAGTATATAGCTTTTTAAATTATTATGTATTTTAAATATGAAATATATAAGAATTGATTATTATAATTTATTTAGCATTAATATAATGTTAAAATGGAACATATTATAAATTTATATATAGCAAATAATAGAAATAAAAAAATTATATTATTATCAGTATTTATTAAAGATATAATATTAAATATATAATAATTATATCATTATTTTAAATATTATAAAACTTTAATTAATATATATATATATATAATAAATTCATTATTATTATTATTATATATATATTTTAAATTTTTATTTATAAATAATATATATTTTGCTATATAAAATAGTAAAAATTATAAAATTGTTTTAATTAATTTTTGCAATTATAATAATATTTAAAATAAATATAAGATTTATAATTTTATTATCATTTATATTTGTGTTTTTTAATGAAAATATATATTAAATTTATTTAAAATTTAAAAAAAAGAAATCAATTTATAGTATTCAATAGTAATTTTACATATTTTTGAAGTTATATTTATTAATTTATTTAAAAATGTAAATATTATAAATGAAAAAAACATATTTTAATAGTTTTAAAAAACTATTTATAAATATTATAATTTTTACCTTATTTTTTTATAAATAAAGATTAATATATCCGTTTAATATTTATTTAATCCATCATTCGTTCCTAAATTTATTATAGATTTAGGATTAAAAATCATAATACAAAAAATACTCATACATATTAATTATATATTTTGTTATAATATTTATTAAAAACATACTAATTTTTTTTTAAATTTTTATAATCAAATTCTTTTAATTCTTCTTTAATTATACGAAAATGAATTTCGGTTTCGTGTATCTATTTTTTATTATATATTTTTATCGTAATTTACAAAAAATTAAATATAATTAAAAATAAATTTATGTAAAAAAAATATTATTTTTGTAATTTAAAATGAGAAATCATTTTTATGTTTTGTTAGATTAATTTTCTAATTATTTTTATTTATATTAAACAAATATAAAAAATAATTTTAAATTATAAAATAGTTAAATAAAATTATTAATTATGATTAAATAATATATAAAAAATGAAATTAATATTTATTATTAAAACATTATAAAATTAAATAGAATAAAATAGATATAATAAAAAAAAATTATAAATAAAGAATTAAAAATATAATATTTTATTATGCTTATTTAACTCTAAATAAAAAAATTAACAAAATGAAAATAAGTATTATATTAATATTTAATATGTTCTATAATTTTTATTTTCAAAAAATTCTTAATTTGAAAATTTAATAACTATATTTATACACTTATTACTTTTTAATCTATAAAAATAAGCGCCTATTTACATAAATTTAATAATTTCTTATTTTTCCTAAATAATATCTCTTCGATTTTAAATATATTATCTAAAGTTTTAAATGAAAAAAAACCTTAATCTGATTTCCAAAATAATTTTTTTAATTTTAATATAATAAGTAATATTTAGTGATAAAATAAATATTTTTTTATTAGAGCTATATTTTTGTTTAAAATTGATTCAAATAAATCAAATAATAATTTAATTATTAAAAATAAAAGAAAGTCTTAAATATTTTATAGTTATTTAATCAAAATAGAATTTTTTAAATATTAAAACTTTTTATACATATTTAATTTGAAATATAAATTTTATAATTTTTATTATGTTTATAAATTATATTTTATTGTATATATAAAAAAAATTTAAGAAATAAAAATAAAAAATTATTTAAAATATTAATAATATTTTTCTTTGATATATTAAAAAAAATATTGAAATAATAATTAATATATGTATGTATTTTAATATTTTTTATTTAATTAAATAATTTCCTTAATTGTATTAATATATCTTCTTTTTTTTTTGTTCTTTATTTTTTAATTTAATTTTTAAAAAATTATTTATAATAATAAACAAAGCATTTTTATTTCAAAGATTTTCAATATATTCTGTTTTTCTTTTCTTTTCTTATTCTTTATTAATTTAATCAACTGTTTGTCTTCTCGAATTTTCAATAATGATAATTATGCAATCACCAAATTCTTTTCTATATAATCTACCACTTTAGTCAACATCAAGAATTTTAAAAAGAAAACAGCATCTAAGTTTTTACCTGAACGTATATTAAATTATTCAACTTAAGCATGTGTTTCAGTTTAATTAATATATTTATTATTATTCTTATCTAAATTCCTCATTTTATATCTTTTCTAACATAAAAACTGTATAACTAACTTATATTAAAATATTATTCTGATTCGAAAGGCTTGCTTAGTAACTTATAAGAATTCTTATTGATCTAATTATTAATTAAGAATTCTATCGTAAAAAATATTATCTGAATCATATTATGTTAATTTTTTAACATATATAGATTATAAATAGTAACTAATTTAAAACGTAAATTATTCAATAGTATATATTCAATTTTTTAATTTTTTAGGGATCGTTTTTTAGTGAGAAGAAAATTAATTTATCAATAAATATTAATTTAATAAAAGCTTTATGAAATGACCAAAAATTGATTTTTATTTTCTTTAATTTTAAAATAATTAGGTAAAGTATTTCTTAAATTTATTTTCTTCTATTATTAACAAAGAAAGAGTGTAAATATTATAAATTAATTTTCTAATTTTATTTTTATAATAGTTTGTTTTAATTTTATAATAATATTTATTTAATTACATTTGATTAATCAATAGGATTTTGTATTTAAAATAATATACTTTATATAATAAACTTATATACATATATATTTATATATATATATATATATATATATATATAATAATTATTTAAATTAAAAATAATATATATTTAATGCATATTACATTTTTTGTTAAAAATGAAGTAAACAGAATAATAAATATTAAAGGAAACTAATTTTTATTAATTCATAATTTTAATGAATGTTATAAAAAAAATATAATTAAAAATTATTAAAATTTAAGAAAATTATAATAAGAATAAAAATCATTATAAATATATATTCCATATAATAAAAAATTTAATAATAAATAAAAATAATAAAGGGAAATAAAAACTACTATAAAAAAACCGCTAAAAATAAAAAAACATATCTATAAAAACAATATATTAAAAAATAAAGATTTGTTTTATAAAAATTTGAAAATTAATATTAATATATGAAATTTATATAAAAAAGATATTATTTTTTACAACATATGATTTTTATTATTATTATTGATATTTTAATAATATTATATGAAAGTTACATTAATGTAAATATATGTTTTATTTATATAATTGATAATTATTTATATATAATATGAAATAATTTATTACTCATAAAATTAAAAATTTTTTAATTTATTTATAATACAAAAAAAATTATTACTAATAAAAAAAATATATAATAAAAATAAAAAATTCATTAAAAAATTAGATATAAAAATAAAATATAAAAAAAAAAATATTAATAAAGAAAAAAATAAAATAAATATATAAATAATGTAAATAAATATTATTATGTTATTAATTAATTACATTAAATTATTATTTTAATATTTATTTATATTTATAATATAAAATATTAAAAATAACATAAAAAAAAATATATATTATAAACAAAAAAAAATATCATTGTAAAAAAATAAAAATACCTTATTTATTATAAAAATAGAAAAAATAAATTTAAAATAAAAAAAAGAAAAAATATCTTTGAGAAAAATAAAAAATATTTTTTAATATTTTTGTGTTTTTAATATATTATAAATAATAATATATTAAAAATTATTTAATAAATATTTTTATTTATTATATATTAATTATTTTATATCATATTTTTTTTTTTTTATATTTTAATTAATAAATTTTTTATTTATATATAATTATTTTATAATTATTTTTTTTTTTTTAATTTTTTATAAATTAAATAATATTTTCATAATTATTTTATATTAATTTTTTTTTATAGTATTTATCATTTTATAAATTTATATTTTATTAATTAATATTATTTTAAATATATCCAAATAAAATGATATGTATTTTATAAAAATATTATTTTTATATTTTTAAATATAGATTGTAACTTTTGTTCAATTCTTAACTTTTTTGGAGGAGTTTTATATGTAAAAATATAATAAAAAATAATATTTATTTTAAATAATAGATTATTCTTGCAGTTTTAGTTGGTAATGGACATAAATTTTAAGAATGGAAAATTTCTGATTAAAATAAATCTGAAAATGCCTTATACATATCAGCTGGAGTAAAAAATAACCATAAATAATTTTAATTAATATTAAAATAAGATATTTTTTGTAATCTGTATTTTAATTATTTTATGGAAATTTTATAGAGAAAAAAAATTAGCCTAGCAATAAGATAATTAAAAAAAAGGATTTTTATATTAGGATGAAAACATATAAGAAAAATATTTATAAAGCGGACTTGTTATAAATCAATCTCATTCTATCCATTAAGATTGAAAAAAAAAACATATATTAAATATTTTGAAAATAAATATAATATTATATATTATTATAATCTTTTTAAAATAATAAATTATAATAAATAAATAAAAACTATTTTTCTTTTTACTTATTTATATATATTTATTTAATAATAAATTTATTTTCAATTTGATAAATAAATAAAATTATTTTTTTTAATATAAAGATAAAAATAAAAAAAATCAACTTATGAGTTTTTCATTATTAATTTATGTATTTTATTCTTTTGTAAATAATGTAAGATCACTTTAAATATCTTTACGGTTTTATTATTTACTATCTTCATCTGTTCTACTTATTTATTTTTATAAAGGCATAGTTTATATAGTATTTTAACAGTTTCTATCAGTTTCCAATTCTTTTTATGTTAAAAATTACTTTATTTTTTCATCAATAGACATTTCGGTAATTACTTCAGTTTAATCTCCTTTAACTATCTAAGGTTTAGTTGGATATAGATTTTATTAAGATTTAACTTTCATTTAGCATGTAGAAGGCCTTATTTAATATTCTTAATCATCTTTTTTTATTATCTCTAAAGCTGGATTCTTTATTAGCAATGCGATTTATTCTTTATCAATTTCTAATATATTATTGGGAATAATTTCACTATAGTTTACAAACAGAATTTCAAAGATATTTTTCTTAGATTTTTATTTTGTAGATAAATATTTATAAAAAACTTATTGTTCCCAATTAGGAAACATGTTTTATTTAAAAATTTATCTTTTTTTTAATGGACTTCTTATTTCATTATAATTAATATTTAATTTTTTAAATCCCGTATAATTATAATCAAAATTATTTGAGATTGTACTAAATCGATTTAATTAAGTATGTTAATAATTCACCATTTCTACCATATTATAACACATAAAATTCAAATCATACCCTTAGCTTTTTATATTTTCATTTTAAGTACTTTTCTTACATAATTTCTTATATACAATTACTACAACGAAAATCAAAAATACTATACAAATTGGAAGACCAATAGATAATCCTAATTTCATAGTATCTTTTTTTATTTTGTTACATTAATTATTTGTATCATTTAATTCATAACCAGATTAGCATTTTTAACATACGTTTTGAGATAAACAAATTTCACAATTTTATATTTCGCAATCTTACCACATTATTTATTATATTTATAAATAATTTTTATTTAAACTTTTATATATTTATTAGTCATTTTACTTAAAATAAACAGGTTCATTTAATATATTAATAAAAGACAAATTAAAAATTTTGACATTTTTCTTTTTAAAAAAAAATATAAGAAAGCTTGATATAATGTATTAAATATTATAAATTGAATTTTTTTTATTAAATATAATATATATATATATATACATATACATATACATATATACATATATACATATATACATATATATTTACCTCAAATATTTAATTATATACACCTAACATATATAATTTTATTTTTTAAATTTAAATTTAATAATTGTATTTTAATCTGAAATCGCTTTTATCTATTTTTTATAATAATTTAATACATATTAACAATAGTTAAGATTAGTAATTTTAATAATAAAAAATTAGATATTTATAATATTTTAAATTATAATTATTTTTATTTAGTTTTCTATATTATAAATTTTTTATTTTTTTGAACATCGTGTTAATTAAATATAAAAAAATTAAAAAGCTTAATTAACGATTGAAAAAAAATACAAATAATAATATGATTTTAATTAACAATAAATTAAAATTGTAAATTAATTTAAAATATAAAATAAATTTTATTTCATTAATAATTTTAAATTAATTAATAAAAAATGATTTTTATATTTTATATTTAAATAATATATTCATTTATAACTTTTTATTTATACTTTATTAAAATTTTAAATATATTTCATTATAGGTTTTTTATATTATATATT
>NW_004086078.1:0-18349 GCF_000220395.1 Ichthyophthirius multifiliis
ATAAATTTGTTTAAATTAATAGCATTATAAAATTCAATTTATAAATATATAATAGTATATATATATATATATATATATAATAATTAACCACTATTTACATAATAATTTTTTATTTTTATAAATTCTTATAATTTATTTTATATTTCATTTTTTTAATATTTTACTTTGATTTTCCATTTATTTAACTTAATTTAATTTATACTGCATTTCTTTTTATTTTTATTATATATTTTTTAAAATATTCCCATACACTTCAGGTTTTACAAATATTAAAGTAATAATTTAATATATGTCCAAATTTTTAAAAGTTTACCATTCTACATAAAATTTTTTTAAATCCTATTATTATTTCTATTTGATTTTTTTTTAATAATCACATTTTTTAAAATTTAATAAATTTAACTTTAGTTGTTTCTTTATAAAGAATAAGAAGTTATTTTGTCTTATTAAATTTTATTTTTTAAATCTACTTCAGTTAAAAAAGAGTGCGATCTTTTTAATTCAAATAATAAAGAACCTTAAAGCCCTTATTTACCAATAGCTATTTTTTGAATTTTTTCAATGTTTTTTTTTTCTAATTCTACTCCATCTTTAAACATTTAAAATATATTAATAAAATTGTTTAATTATTTATTTAAATTCTATTTAAGAAATGCAGTTTAAATTCTTTATTTTCTAAGATTTTCTTTTAATTCAAAAGGAATATTTAAATTAAAACATTAAGTTATTTTAGAATTGTTTGAAATTATTCTTGTCCTTAATTTATTTTTTTGATCAAATCTTTGAGGTGATTGTTTTCTTTCTGTTAAATTTTTAATTAAATTTCCTGAAGAAAAGAGAATTTGTTTTTAAGAAAATTTTTTTTTTTCGTCTTATTAGATTTATGTTGAAATTTGAGTGTTTAAAGATTGAGACCTTTATTTTTTTTGTATAATAAATTTTTTTAATTGGATAATATTTTATTTAGTGCTATTTATATTATCTGTTAATTTTTTATAATGACTTCTTTTATATAAATAGATTTTTAATAAATTCGCTTTTTCTTGTAATTAATTTTAGGTTTTAATATCTAAAATATCTATCCTTTTTTTAAAACTATTGTATATTTTTTTTATAATATCAAGTTATTATTATAGAAATTTTATATTATCATCTTAATTTGTTTCTTGTTCTAGTTATTCTGTTACATCAATTTATCTTTATATATTATCTTATATTTTTTTTAATTCTTATCTTTATTAACGCTATATCTAATCTAAATAAAGGATTTAGTTTTCATTAAATTCAATATACTTTTTTAAAAATATATCATCCAAAATTTACTTTTCTAAATCCTTATATTAATTCAATTATATTGACTAATTATTATATAATATTTTTTGTTAATTCATTTGTTTTTGAATAATAATATAAATTATAAAATATGTATATAATAAACAGATATTAAATGATATTAAATATAATTTTTTTAAACAAAAATATTAATTAAATAAATGGCTAAATGTATTTGAATAAATAAGCTTTTATTTTTAGACTTTTTATTTTTAAAATTTTTATTTGATTAAAATAATTATATTTTTTGTTTGATTTATATTTAAAAATAAATTATTATATAATTGCGAAAAAATCAATTTATTTTAAAAAATAATAAAATCAAAGATAAAATTTATTTCATATTAAATGCTTAAAATATTTTCAAATTTCAAATTAAATATTTTTTAAAAGTATTTTAAATTATAATATATATTAATATTATTATGCAAATGTATTAAAATGAATAAAGAAGAAAAAGCATTAGAAAAGCATTTCCAAATAATATAAATTAATCATAATTTCATCAAAACAATTTACAGAATTAAAAAATTTAAATAATTTCAAGGATATTGCCCTAAAGCGAATAAATAAAATAAGAGCCTTGTATAATAAAATTAAATAAAAATTAGATTTAATTAACAAAACCTAGTGATTTAAAATTATTAAAAGATATAGATGGTTTTAAAAAAAGGGAAAAATTGGAAAATTCATTGTTAAAATAACCTTTAAGAAGTATTTAATAAAATTAAATTTTAGAAGAATAAGGATAAAATAAAGAAAGTTTATCCCCTATTAAAACCAATAATGATGATATTAAAAATAATATTTTTAAATTTGATTATATTTTCGAAGAGTAAACAAGTGATGAACAAATATTGTTTTAATATATGAATATTATTAAAAATTGTATAAATAACAAGAAGAAATTATCAATAATAAATTTTAATAGAAACATAGTTTAAGATATGGATTATTTTAGATTATTATTAAAAGAAATACAAAACATATAAAATGATATATTTTATTAAGCGTATGAAATTTTTTAGAATTCAAAAGAAAGTGTTTTTTTATAAAATAGAATTAATTTAAGCGTTTAATAAAACATTTAATAATTAACAATAAATATATAAAATATTCAGAAATAGATAAATAAAAAGAAAGAATCTAATTGCACTATTCATTTATTTTAAATAGGAAAAGATGAAAATAACTAAGAAAGTTAATTAGTTATAATCGATATAAATAAATTAGTTGATAAAAAAAGTGGTGCAATGTATTAATATTGTGAAGACATTCAAAAGTTGTTCGAATTTAAGCACACAGAAATAAATTTGAATGATAACTTTCATTAGATTTTGCTATAAAATTTTAATTTACAAGATGAAATTTTAATTAATGTAAATTTGAGAAATTCATTTATTTAGTATTAGAACAATTAGTAACTTTTGAAATTTTTTTCAAAAATATTTGATTGTAAAAAAATATTTTAAAGTTTTTTTGTTCAATTAGTATTTAATTAATAAGAAATAATTAAATAAAAATATTAATATCTTGAAATTTAAAAAAATAATTATTCTAATAATTTATATGCTTAATAGTCAAATACTCCAGATGCTTATTTAAAATAAATTGATGATATTCTATGTAATTTAGAATCTAGAAAGTCTTATTTTAGTCCATCTAATTTAAATTTAGCAAATTTAGCTATTACTGATAATGAAAACTAAAAATAACAGATTTAACTTAAAAATGATTAATTAAATGAATGTCGACGATAATTAGATTTTATTTTAGAAAAATTTAATTATTTGTAATATTAATATTTATAAAGCGAAAATCATAGAAAAGAACTTGTAAACTCTTTTTAAGATATATGCGTAAATTTAATAAATAAAATTATAAAAGATTAGGAAATTGTAAATAGTTTTGAAAATTTATATTAAAATGAAATTTAAAATTTAAGTTCTATTTTGAATTTGATTTTTTAAAAATTTTCTAAAGAAAATTCTGATTTATTTAATGATATTTAAAGAAAAGAATTATAAATAAAATAATATGGAACTATATTTGTAAAAAAACAGAAGAGATATATAAGAAAGTTAGTGATAAGTTGTTAGAAAAAATAAAACTATTTAAAAATATGAAGAAGTTTTAAAATAATTTGGAATATTAAAAGATAAAATAGACATGAATAATTGATTTTTTATGTATTTAAAATAAAAAACAAATTTTGAAAATAAATATTAAAACAAATATTTATAATTTATTATAAAAAAATATATATATAAAAAAATTGTATTATTATAAATATATACATATAAATATATATTATTATATATTAATATATAATAAATTTAATTTTCGTTTTAGTTTTATTAAATAAATAATTTATAATTTTTTTATATATAAATTTTATATTAATAAATATACTAATAACTCTAAATTAATATTTATAATTTTTCTTTTATAAATCATATTTAGTCTTAGATTGGACAACTATTAGTTAAAGGTAATTAAAGCGATCCTCTTGATTATTTTTTTATATTCTAAAAAGATTTTCTTTATTTTTTGATTAAAGGTGCGATTATATTTTAACTTATTGCATTTTTCGTGTTATTTATTTTTTTCTAATTACTTGTTGAATTTGCAAATAAATCAGAATACAGATATTTATATTTTTCCTATTCATCACTTACTTTGTTTTGATATAAATTTTATTATTTTTTTTTCAATCTTCTTAATTTGATATATAAATAAATAGACCAGGCAATTATATTAACAAAAATAACAATAAAAGTAATTAAACCTATTTTTTTATATCAAAAAATATAAAATTTTAAATTAAAAAAAATACATTTCATAAATACATTAAAATAAAAGTTATTATATGTAATTTAAATCACATAAGAAAGTTTTAATTCAAAATATTATTAAAATTATAAATTATTTGAAAGAAAGTTGTTATTATCGATTAAAAAAACTAATTTTTGATTATATATATCTTCGTACATTACTTATTCTTATAAAATAATCTCATTCACAACATTATAATACTATAAAACAATTGGATTTGGTAAAAAATCGCAACTTTTTTAATCGTAAATATTTGCTTTATTTTCAAAGCATTATATTTCTTCATTTCCTTGTAATAAATATAAATTGTAAATGGAATTTAGATAAAATTGTTTCATAAATATATTTATTGCGCTTTTATAATGTATTATTCCATGAAAATTATTATAAGATGTTTAGTTTTGACTTATGTTAACTCTGTATATTTATCCTTTATTAACTCTTATTTATTAATCTATTTAAATTTTAGATGAATAGCATTATATACAATTATAAATATTAAAAATAACTAAAATAAAAATATACATAAATAATAAAAATAATTATCTTAATTAAATATAAAAATAATATTTTTAATACTGTATTTTATTTTCATAATTAATTTCAATTATAATATTTATTTATTTTTACAATATATTTTAGTTAAAAATTATTTTTAATAATTAAAATAAATTAATTCTTTTATATATTATATTTTTATTTAGTAAATTAATTATTTTTCAATCTATGTCTAAATCATTATTTCTTTCGTTTTCATTAAATTTAAAACTTTTTTAAATAAAGGTAGTATCCGATTTAATGAAATTTGATCTATAAACTTTTAATAATTCTATTCTTTCTTTTTCAAGTTAATATTTAATTTTATGTATTTATTATACCATAATAGCAGATAATAAAGTAAAATTCCAAAATGAATTACATAAAGTAACATAAGTAGCATCTTTTTATTTAAAAAAAAAAATTATTATATTTATTAATTTTTTTTTATTTTAAATAAAAAAGAAAAAAAAGAAAGTTTGCTATTGCAATATTTATTTTATTTTTTTACTGTAATAGTTTTAAAAGAGAAAAGTGTTTGCTTAGCTAATGGTGTTAATTCTAGATATTATTCTTTTATATCAATTATAAAACTTGAAACTTTTTTAAAATATATTAAGTTTTTCATGTAAAAATATTTCATATATATAATTACATACACATACTACACTTGATTATTGATTAAATTGAGAATATAAAATCATCATATTAATTAATTATTCCATCATTATAAATTATAAATTATAAAGCACATGCAGAATTAACTGAAATAATAATAAAAGATATAACCCATGAATTTCTTACAAAAACAATTAATATTTATGAATAAACTTATATTTTATAACTCCATTTCACAATATATTTAGTAAAAGAAGTAAAAAGTAGCAATATATTAATTGCAGTTATGTAATTAATTAGCTTGTCTTATTCTATATAATAATGTAAATCTATATATTCTTAAGATTTTAAATTTAATTGTTGTCTTTCTTCTTTTACTTTATTATTATAGCCATTTTAATAAATTAATAAACCTAATGAGATAAAATCTTATTTAATTTTTTTTTTATTAAAAAAAAAGATTTTTTTTTACTCAAAACATCAAAAAAAGTAGGTTTTTTAATAAGAAAAACTAAGCTTTTAAAAGTAAAAATAAAATATACTAAATCAGTAAAATGTTAAACTTCTAATATATTCATTTATTATTCTTAAACAGCTTTTGGATCTTTTTTATAATCCTCACCATATCTTCTTATAATATCTTTTTCTAGATATTTATTTTTATTTATTATGTTATCAATTTCTTTTTTTTTTTATTTATATCTCAGAATTCTAACATTTTATGTCGTACTCCCATAAATGCCAATATATTCTATTAAAGCCAAAGCTAACAATATACAAGAAATCATAGTTATAATCAAAGATATTATTTATTCTTATGCTGATTGAACTTTTAAAGAAACTGAATTAGAATATATTTTTACAGTTTCAAGTTAAGAATCGCTAAATATTTTTTTAATTACAATTTTATTTTAATAAATTATTTAACTGGGAGCATTATAGGCATTAATTATAAAAGTTAGTTCCTTTGTTTAATAATCAAACCAATCTTTACTTATTATAAAATAAAGTTTTTTAAATATATATTTATAGTAATTTACATATCTATATTATTAAGAATATCATTATCAAAACTATTATATATAAAATAATAGCCTTATATATATTAATTAAACACTCTATATGTGAAATGTTCGTAATCTTTTTGTCCGCCTTTTCCGAAATTATCGTCATCTTCATCTTTAAAATTAATGCATTTATTTTAGTTTTATTAAAAATATTTTAAATGTTCTTGATTTAAATCAGTCAAGCATCTATCATTTGATTTAAATCTTTTTTACAAAATTAGTCCTTTCATTAATAAATTTCTGACATGTTTTCTAGGTGTACATTTTTCGTTTTATTTTATAATAGATTGATCACAGATTCTTTTTAAAACTTTTTTTATTAATATTAGTTTTTTAATTTATATTTTTGTATTTTATCTTTAATTTTTTTATTAAATAAACAATCGAAAATAAAAAAGGACGGAAAAAAAAACGTAATATGGCCTTTTTTTTTTTGATTGAGTTTTTTTAAAAAAAAAATAGAAAAAATAAAACATGCTAAAAAAATAATATTTTTTTAATTTTTTTTTATACAATCTTCTTTTTAGTTTAATAGTAAATATATAAGATTCATCGCAGTTTTTGTATATTTTAAATCTGTATATTCTATTAATTTAAAATAATCTTCAATCTTCTTTATAGTATTATTATTTATACTTTTTTTAAATAAAAGAAAAAAAAATTATTTCAGCAGAATGAATTTAAAAAAAGTTACGTGTACTTGTTTATTGAATTATCATTTGCAAATTTATAATAAATAAATAATATAATCAACAATAAAAATAATAAGCTTTCAATCATATTTTTTGAATTTTCTAAAATTTACCATAAAAACTTACTAAAATTACTAAACTTACTTTCAATATTTTTTTATTTCCCTTTCAAAAATATTACATCTTCATGATTTTTAAAAAACTTAAAATTTTAAATAAACAATTTATGTGAAATATTTAAAATTGTATATATTACTTATTCACTTTCTATTTCATTATTTTAATGTAGATTTTAGTCACTTTAAACACCTTTATCATATTTAATATTTAAATCCATACTTTTATTTATATATAATAAAAAAAGGTTCTTATTATATAAATAATTACTTAATTTTTATAAATAAAATAGGAGTATAATTTTTTATAGCTTTAAATATAGAAGGGTATAAAGAACTGAAAATTTCCATTTAATCAATTAGTACATTTCCACTTTCATCTATGAAAAATAAGTTTTGTGGGGAAATTCCGAAGTTTAAGCATAAATATTCCTTTAATTATTCAAATGTTTTTTATATTTTTGTATTTATTGGTATTTGCATGGCTTATGTATTATATATTATATTTATAATAAAATCATATTCTATATCTTTCGGCATTTTTTAAAAATCTGTACAATTTTTATCATGTATTTCATTTTCTTAATTTTTATTTTTAAAATATAATATTTATAATAATAATAATTATTTTTTACACTATTTTATTTTTATTTAATTATTTAAATTTTAAACATCATTTTATAAATAATCAAATCTACAATCTTAAAAAAAATTTCTTAAAATTCTTTTTACTCTTTAGTCAATTAATTATAATTATTTTGCATCGGAACTTCCATGTTAAATTTTGATTTTTTAAATATTTTAGTTTATTTAACTTAATTTTATTTCTTTTCCGTCTATAATCTTTTTTTATATTTTAAATTTAAGATTTTTATATTATTAAGAATATAATTTAAACGTTTTATAGTTGTTTAAGTTCTTTTGATAATTATGCATTTGTTATATCTAATTCCATTATTTCTTTATTTTTTTAATTTAAACATTCTATAGTTTTCATTTTCTCGTTTTCAGCACAATTTATTTCATTTTGAATTACTTATTAATTCCGATTCATTTTTTTTATAATAATAAGTAGAGAATATTTTTTTTAAAAAAATTTAAAAATTAATTTCAAAATATTTCAAAATATAGTTATTTTAAATATATAAATGAATTAAAAAAAATATATAATTATTCATATAACGAATATTCAATTTATATCATAATTAATTTTATATATATTAATTATATAAATATGATTTTATTAAATTTTTTGTATCTTAAATAAAATTATTAACAATTTAATTATAAGCTAATTCTAAAATTTAAAAATTAACACATTCTTCATTAAAAGTAAAACTTATATCTTATGTATTTAAATCTATTACTAAACTCATTTATTTTTTCTTTTTTTAAATAAAATTTAAATAAGATATATATATATATAATTAATAAAATTGTTAAACATGTGTATTTGTTGATTAAGGAGTAAAAAATTAAATTGTTTATTCATTTTCGGAATATGAAAATTCATATGCAAAAGTAGTTTGTTTTAAAGAAATTCCATTTTGTAAAAGGGCTATGAATGCAGAATTATATAATGTAGAAAAAAGCTATTTTTTTTTTTAAATATAAATAATTTTCATAAAATTTTTACGTTTCCATCATTAGTTAATACATTTAAAACTATTTTTATATTTTTTCCTGGATAAGCTTCTAATTTTATATTATTTTCTAATGAATTCTATAATAATAATTCAATATATCTTTAATATTTCTATTTTTTTTTATTTCAAACTTAAATTTAAATTTAAATTTGTTACTTAATCTCCTTTAAAACCCATTTTAATTACAATTTCTAATATTCCTTCTATTATTTTTATTTTTAATTGAAAATTATTATATTTTAAGTACTTTCTGATGCTTTTTATTTTGCTGTTGGTTAAACTCCATATATTGTTGCTATAACATTAGATTTTCCTTTTTTAAATTTAATTTATGTTAGCTATTTAATAATGAAAATTAGTTCTTTTTACCAATAAATAAACGAACTTATGAATTATTTATTTAATTTTAAATATTTTAAATTGAAAATAAAGAAAAATCCATTGCTAAAAAAAAAATATATTTTTAAAAGTAAAATTCTAAATATAAAATTATGAAAATAAAATAATTTTATCTTAATAATTAATTTGATTTTATATATAAATTATGCATTATTAATAAAAAAATATATACTTATAAAATTATTTTTACAATCTATATAAAATATATATTTTTCTTTTTAATGTAAATTTTATTTAAGAATAACAATTTGATAAATATAAAATAAATCATACAAATAAAATAATAAATAAATTTACATATATAAAATAAATATATATTATATTTTTTACATAAAGAAAATAATGGAAAACTAGGAAAACTATACATAAAATTTAATTTCTTAAAATTCTAACAAAATATCATCTTTAACAGCATTTAATACTGCTTTTAACGTATTATTAGGTTCCGGCCCTATATTTATACCTCCTGTATTTTAACAGCCTGGATTATTATTAGCAATTTCATTCATATTAGTAATAGGATTTATAAGTTTTATATGTGCAGAATATGTAATAGAAAACATATCATTACTAACCGCAATTCGTTCTAAGAAATAAAATATTGAAAAGTAAATATTGAGTCAAAAATAATAATCAAATGCAATAAATATAGATAGAGATTTGCATGAATCTTCAATAACAAACTTAGAAAATAAACAATATGTTCAAGAAATGACAGAACTATAAATTTTTGAAATTAAAGAGGCGATCGAATATGGGTAAATGGGATAAGAAATATTCGGAAAATGGGGAAACACTATGGCTTCGATATTTTTGGTAATTTATTTAGTGGGAGTTTTAGCCTCAAAAACAATTGCTACAGGATCTGTTTTGGCAAATACTTTTTCTGAAATCAATGTTTTGAATGAAAGTAAATTTTGGATTATACTATTTTTTTCTATTTCAGTAATTTTCTCCTTTAGTGACGTTTCGAAGACTAAATTTCTTTAAAATATTATTATTATAGTAAGATTTGTTACTATTGCAGCACTTTTGGTAGGTTCATTTGTTTTAGCTTAAAAAAATGGATATCATTCTTTGACAGAAAGGGATAATGGAATTTTTGATGTGAAAAATTTTAATAGTTTCTTTAGTAATTTGTAGTTTGGGTTGCTTATGCATCATTCAATTCCTTCTATATTATCTCCTATTAAAAGATAACAAGATATAAAAAAAATTAATTTTTTGGCTTTTGGGACTAGTTCATTATTATTTATTGTTATTTCATTAACTTCTGTAATAGCTTTTGGTAAATGTATAGATTCTTCAGATAAATTTGTTGCTTATTGTAAATAAGATAATATCTTGACTAATGATAGTTATTATAATAATTATTTCAAAAGCGATCTCCCTGGTGTATTTTATATTGCCAGTTTTTACATTTTTTTGAATGTGGCGGCTTTTCCTGTTTTAACAATTACTTCAAGAAATAATTTAATGAAATTATTAGCTAAAAATAAAATCCCAAAATGTAGTTATTAAATTACTATGTGGACATTTTTGTTTACTCTGATTATTGTTTTACCAATTATTTCTATTGCCCTTTTTACCAAAAATATCTAGCTTGTCTTAGATTTTACAGGAGGGGTATTAGGGACTATGTTGATGATTATTCTCCCTTGTACTTTTGTGATTTTTAGTAGAAAATAAGCGAAATAATTAGGAATTGAATATTAGAAAAATCCACATATGGCATATTTTAAGAGTTAAATTTTGCCCTATCTTTTGATTGTGTAAGGTTTCTTATTCCTAGGATTTAGCTTGAATTAAAGTATTATGAAATATATTAAGTGAACGGAGAAATTTGATAATTATTATTTTATTTATAATTAGAATGTATTTAATAAGTTTTTTTTTTTTTTTTAAGTAATATTAAAAATAAATGATACATTTTTCTTTAATCTTTAACCATTAGTATTTTTATAAAAAAAAAAAATAAGAAATATTAAATAACATAAAACTAAAAATAGATAATTTTTAGACATATGTATTTTCTCCATATCTTCTTCATAATTCACTCTAAGAATTAGATTCGAAACTAATCATTTCAATATCGAAAATAAGGTCGGCATTAGGTCCAATGATTTGACCAGCTCCTCTTGATCCATAAGCAGTTTAAGATGGACAAGTAACTGAAACATGATCTCCTATAGTCAAATTAGAAACAACTTCGTCCCAACATTGAATAACTCTTCCTTACCCTACATTAAATACGAAAGGTTAATTTCTGTCTCTTGAGCTGTCGAATTTTTTTCCATCGAGTAATGTTCCAACGTAATTTACTATTACTTAATCGCCTTTTTTAGGATAGTGGGAGTAGGTTCCACTTTTTAAAACTTCGATTTTGTATTTTTTAAGTTCAGGAGCGTCTTTTTTTAAAGAAAATGCAATTGTAGCTAAAATTAGGATAACTAAAATTATGTATTTCATATTTTTTTTTATATTGTATCTTTTAATTTAATTTTATATTTTTTAAAAAAATATAATGTAGAGTTATAAAGTATAAATAAAAAAAAATATTTATCGGATATATTAATTATTTTTTAATAAAATAAAATAAAAATTATAATTTACTTTTAATATAAAAAATAAATATGTGGAATACAATTACACAAAATAAAATAGTTGAATATCGTTTATAATTTATGGTTTTTATAAAATAATATATATTGAAATATAAAAAATACAAATACAAAGAGGTATTAAAATCACCTGAATACAATAAATAAGGTAAAATCTTCAATTAATAATAAAAATCCTTAATAGCCAATATATTTGCGAACTAATCATAAACAATAAGTAAAATTAAAAGGTATATATATAAAAATACAATAAATAATAATATTTTAATAGATTGTATAGTTTATATTATTATTTTTTAAAAATTTAAAAAGAAAAATTAGATTAAATTTCATACCAAAATCTAATTTTACTCCGGAAAATGATTAAAATTGAATAAAACAGCTCAAAATTAAATTATTTAGAATTAGATAAATTATATAAAAAAGTACATATTAATAGTAATAGTATTATAAGAAACAATTAAAATAAAGAAACTATACATTAAAATAAAGTAATATTTTATTTTACTTTAAATATATAAAAAAAAATATTTAATTAAAAAATTTAAATTTATTTTTTATTAATATATAGAATATTTTAGAAAGATTATAAAAAGCAACTTCATCATATTCTTATTTAAAACTTTAAAAACATAAAAATAAAGATATTTATGCTATAAATTAAATTTCTTAAAATGCAAGTTTTTATTATATAAATAAACACGTATAATATTTTTATCAAATTTAGGAAGGAAAATACATGTAGATTTTAGTAATGAATCAAGATTTATCAGAAGTACTGGAAATTTATTTATTAATTAAAGTATATTTATATATGATTGTGATATTATATATTTTTTTTAAAAAAAAGTTAAAAGAATAAATTCAGCAAATGCTTGTTTATAAAAAAGAAATTAAAATAAAATAAAACATAAATGCTTTGATAATAATATCTACTCGTGAAATAAGAAGATAAATTTAATATTTTTATATATTATTAATATTGTATTATAATTTTTTATTTATTAAACTAGTACTAAAAAACAATTAATTATAAAATAAATATTTTTTTATCTTTTATTTAAATTAGTTTACCAAAAATGTTATCATTTTTTTAGTTAAAAAAATTATTAATTAATATATATAAGAATTTTTTTAAAAAAACTCATAATTAATAATTATAATAATAATCAATTGTATATTTGCATTTTTATTAATTTATTAAGTATTATGCTTTTTTATATATATTTTAAGTTATTTTTGTTTATTATATATGTTCTTAATCTATTTTAAATATTTTTTTTATTCTATTTATAGATTTATTGATTTGAGTTTAATTTTTTAAAAATATATTTTTAATTTTGATTAAAAAAAATATTAAAATTAAGAATAAATTCTAAATTGTAAAAACATAAAAATATATATAATGATAAATTTAACTATTTTTATGGTTTTTTTATAATTCTTTATTGGAAAATAGTTTTCAAAGATATTATTAATTGTAAATATAACTTATTTTATAATAAAAGATGTTCCTAAAAATATAATTTTTACTCCTTAATTTATGTAAGATTATTTAAATTAATATTTATTTGAAAAAATACCCCACGATTAGCTTTAAATAATAACATTAATAAATGGATTATGCTATATTGTGATAAGTTTTATGCTTAAAATTTAAAAACTAAATCCTTATATTCCTAAATAATCTATAAACATATACTTTATTGCTTAAAGTATTAAATTAATTATATTTTGTTTAAAATAAACATTCTAAAAATATGAATATGCTAATTGTTAAAAAAATATATAACAATAACATCATTCTGAAAAATATTATTTGCAAATTATAGAATTGATAATTTGGATTGTAATTATATATATATCAATAAAATTAGAAAAAAGATTTTTTATAATTTATTTTTAGTAATATTATCAATAATAGTTTACAATATAATATATAAATAATGCGATTTTGATGTGAATGACTAAATATTTTCCAATGTTTTTTTCTTAACGCTAATTTTTCATTAAATAGCTTAATTTATTCTTTTTAAATATTCTTTTTAAGTTTTATTGAAAATTATATTATATTTTTGTATTTTTAAGAGGATTCTAATATTATTATTTAAAATAATTAAACTGATTAGTTTAAAACATTGATGCTTTTTTGGGTTTTTCAAATTTTTTTGGAAGCTTTTTTGGATTAAAAATGCTAGTTTCATTAAATTTTTATGCTTCTTTTTTATATAAAATTGATAAAAATAACTATAATTTTAAATATAAGCCTATTTTTATTGTTTTGTTAAGTTTTGGTATATATTATTTAATTAATTCTATTTAAATATAAATGAAATTAATACCATTATTGATAATATTTATGTCTACAGGGTTGAATATAATAATTTATATAAAAGACAATTTCGAGAAATTTAATAATTAAGTGTTTTTTTTTGTTTTTTAAGTTTTTTTTTGCACCCAGTTTTTGTCTTCTTAAGTTCATGTTTTTATTTAAATTTAAATAAATAATATGAAGAAGAGGCTTTTCATAAATTTTCTTAATAATTTTTAGAGGATTATGATCAAAGTTTGTAAGTTTAATTAATAGAACCATAAAAAAAATTGCCTATTCAGTATTTTTTAAAAAGGAAAAATAATAAAAATATTTTGGTTGAAATAATAAATCAAAATATTACAGAAAATTATATAAGGAATATGTAAAGTGAAATAAAAGAAAAATTAAAAAAATTAGATAAATAAAAAATGGGTATTTTATTGAATTTTAATAATTAGTAGGTTGATAGTTCTAATTCTGTAAGATAAATTATTAAATTTTTATATTGGCTAAAAAATATTGAAAAGTTAAATGTTTTTATTATTGGGTTGTCTGATATATTAGCCGAAGATCTTTATTTATATAACGATAACCTTTTTTAAGCTAATTCTATTTTTTTGGAGGTCAATTGATTATTTTTTTATTAATATATATTTATCTTATTGTATTATTATTTTTTTATAAAAAAAAAAAAATTTTTTCTAAAAAATAATTTAGAATTTTCGAATACATAAATTAAATTAAATTACTTTTATTTTTTTATTATATAATAATATAAAATATTATCAAATTATTTGATTTTTTTATTTACAAATAATATTAATATTTCTAAATTTATTTTTTTACAAATTTTATTATATCTTTATGGTTGATAAAAGCTAGTTTTTAATAAAACCGGATTTGATACCTGAAATCGGTAATGAGTAACTTTTGGGAACTTATAAAAATGTTAGATTTTGGGACAAGTAAATTCTAATTCTTAGAAAAACATATATTTAAATTAAATAGAAAAGCATAAATTTAAGTTACTGATTTAGATCTTTAAATAACTACACATAAATTATTAGCAAAATCAAATATAAATAAGAATTTGGCATTTATAATATTGTTAGAAAATTTAATAGAACATAAAGAAATAGTATATTATATATTTAATAAAATTAATAAAATATTGAAAATAAATATTAAAGTGGGAAGGAATTATAATGTTTAAAAAATTAGTTGCGTTTAAAGTTAAATATTATAATTAAACAAAAATAGAATTTAGATTTTAAAATGGCTTAACTGATGCAATAGCATAACTTAGGGGTGCTTTAAATAGAAAATAATGGAAGTATATTTAAACATAAAATATAATTAAATTAATTTCTTTAAAATAGATAAGATCCTTCTGTAAAATAATTTACAAATTAAATAGATAAAGTTTTAGCTGGAAATGTTTATACTGGGATGAGTATTTTAAATTTTTAAAAAATTATATATAAATAATTGTTAAGATTAATGGGTTAAATAAGAAGAAAATAAATAAATTTAATAAAAAAGTGTATTAAATAACACTTTTTAAAAAGGAGATTTATAAAGTTTATTTTAAAATGCAAAAGAATTGAGAGAAATAAGCGAATATTTAAAAAAAAATATAAACTCTTATGATAAAACGAGAGAAATATCAGAGGCTGATAATATATTAAATGATCTAGGATATTATTAAATAATTTCAAAGTAATTATAATTTAAATGCATACATTTATTTATTTAATAACAAAAAAATAGAGAAGAATCAGGAAATAGTTATATAGATGATTTAGCAAAATAAATATATAAAATGTGTGTTGATTTATTCCCTAAATTAGGATAAATTATAAGTCTTTTAGATATATACTATTTCATTAATAAAAAAAGGTCTACATGTTTATTAAGTGCTGGGGAAGTCTTATAGGCTTGTCAAAAATTTTAATAATTAGGATTTAATGCAAAAGTTAATGAATATGATGGAATCAAAGTCATTGAATCAAGTAATTTTATATAAAAATTTTATTTATTTTTTAAAATAAAATAAAGCCACATATAATGAAAATGAAGATTTTTAAAATAATATAGGAAAATATATTAGTTATGAAATAGGAGTTACAGCTGAATAATTAGCTAAAAATTTAAAACTATCAGTTTAAGTTACAAGAATTAAATTAAATGTATATTTTTAATAGTGATTTTGTAATAATGTTAATATTTATTTTTATTTTTTAGAAAGCTATGAGTATAGGAAAAGTAATATTAGCAGATAGAATTGAAGGGAAATCATATTTTAAAAATATTATTTTGGATTTAAAATGACTTTATTTTTGATTCATTATTTTAAAAACTTTATTTTTGATTCATTATTTAAAAAAAAAAAATATTAAGAAAATATAAATCTAAAAAAAGATTAAAAATAAATATATATTAATTTATATTTTAATAAAAAAAGATATTATAATACAAAGTTCAAAAATATATATTACTTTTTAGCATTATTATTTTTTATATTATTTCTTTAATTTTTTTAAATACAAATTTCAATCACTAAAAAAATATGAGAAAAATTAGATTATGGCCTTTTTTATTATTGAATTTTTAAAAAATACAGAAAAAATAAAAATCTCTTAAAAATTAATATTATTTTTCTTTTTAATAAATTTTTTAAAGAAATATCATTTTTTTTATAATATAATTAAAAAATAAAAAGATTTATTTAAAAAATGGAAATTAAAAAATAGATTAAAATATGTATGTATGGAAAACCTAAAAGTGGCAAACAAAGTATAATAGGAAAATATGTTTATGATAATAAAAAAACATTTAATATTTTTATAATGATATAATTCATATACAAAATGTATACCTAAACAATGAAAATATTGTTGATTTAATTATTTATAAAATAAACAAATATACTGATATTGCTATATATACAGATAGTTAATCTTTATTTTATTATGTTATTGACTTAACGTTAAAAGAGAATTAGGATGAATATGAGAATGTTATTTCTACTGTATATAAATATAATATTCCTATTTTAATTATAGGAACTAAAATCGATTTAGATCATTAAAATATAAATAGTAGTATTAATGTTTTGGAATAAATTATGCAATAATACAGTTAAAATATTAAATTTATTTAGACTAGTTCTTATTTAAGTAAAAATATTTCTGAAGTATTTTAAAAATCTTTTGAATTAAATTAAATGAATATTAATAAATTTATTTTATAATAAAATTAGCTTATTTATATTAAGTCTAAATAAAAAGAAATGTAAAAAAACATTTATTATAAAAGTTGTTTTTGAGTTTTTCATTAAGTATATATTTAAGTAATTTAAACTTTTTTTAATTGTAAAAAAGTTAAAGATTTATAAAAAAAAAAAATATTTTAATTTAAATTATTAATATCTATATTTTTTTATTAAAAAATAAAATAAATAAATATATTTTCTAATTATAAATAAATGGAAATAAAATATGAAAAAAATATTATTTTTAAAATATATTTATTATACAAATAAATTAATATTAATAAAAAAATTACTAAAATTTTATATATATTTAAATAAAATATATATATATTCATATATTTATTAATTAACAATTTTTTATTAAAATATATTTATACTTGAAATCAATTTTTTTTTTTATTTTATTAAATAAATAATTAAAAATTTTATAATTTGATTGAATTATTATTAATAATATACTTTCTAATATAAATCTTTATTTTAAATAATATATGTTACTAACAATTGTAATTTGTTTAAATAAATAGAATTATTTTTTATTTGTTTCATAATTATTCTATCTTTTATTTTGTCTAAATGTAATAATTATACATTTCTAATGCCTATTTTAGCAATTATAAATAATTAACATATAATTAATAAATACTCTATTATGATTCTAAATAAGAGAAAATATTTAAATTTTTAATTATTATATTATTTATATTAAATACATGCTTTAAAAAAAATTTGGTTATATTTTTTAAATTTGCATTATTTTAATATACCTCGTTTAGCTATTATTAAATAATTAATTTAAATATTTATACATTAAATGATACTTTCTTAATTTTAAATAAGATATATACTAAATATTGTAATATTATTAATTGATTATACCCACTTTTTATAAATAATT
>NW_004086078.1:18370-25926 GCF_000220395.1 Ichthyophthirius multifiliis
CAAAGTATAATAGGAAAATATGTTATGATAATAAAAAAAACATTTAATATTTTTATAATGATATAATTCATATACAAAATGTATACGTAAACAATGAAAATATTGTTGATTTAATTATTTATAAAATAAACAAATATACTGATATTGCTATATATACAGATAGTTAATCTTTATTTTATTATGTTATTGACTTAACGTTAAAAGAGAATTAGGATGAATATGAGAATGTTATTTCTACTGTATATAAATATAATATTCCTATTTTAATTATAGGAACTAAAATCGATTTAGATCATTAAAATATAAATAGTAGTATTAATGTTTTGGAATAAATTATGCAATAATACAGTTAAAATATTAAATTTATTTAGACTAGTTCTTATTTAAGTAAAAATATTTCTGAAGTATTTTAAAAATCTTTTGAATTAAATTAAATGAATATTAATAAATTTATTTTATAATAAAATTAGCTTATTTATATTAAGTCTAAATAAAAGAAATGTAAAAAAACATTTATTATAAAAGTTGTTTTTGAGTTTTTCATTAAGTATATATTTAAGTAATTTAAACTTTTTTTAATTGTAAAAAAGTTAAAGATTTATAAAAAAAAAATATTTTAATTTAAATTATTAATATCTATATTTTTTTATTAAAAAATAAAATAAATAAATATATTTTCTAATTATAAATAAAGATTTAAAAATAAATACTTTTTATAAAATAAAATAATAATAATTTTTTATTATAATGTAAAATAATAATATAAAAAATTAGTACTTTTTCAGAGTTATAAGTTATAAAACAACTATTTAAGTCATATACATCTACAGATGAAAAAAAATTTCGAAATAAAAAAGTTACAAACGAAAATATTAAAAAAGTAGTAGAAGCAGCCATTTCAGCTTTTCAAAAATTGAAAAGTCCAGAAGAAACTTAACAAGCTAAATTTTTACATAAGTTTATTTAATTGAAATTACTCAAACAAATTAGCTGTATTTTTGTTTCTAATAAAAAAATAATTAATTGCTTAGAAATTATTCACAGGATATACAGTACCATATATCCGTCATTCTAAAGAAACATACATATCTCTTAAAAAGAATATGTACATTTAAGTGTGACCAACCTAAAAAAGATTATGTAACTGAAAACCGAACACCAGCAGGTAAGTTTTCGCCTTATTTATGCACAAGATAAAAATAGATTAATATAAAATAAATATGTCTTATATATGTATGTCATATATATATTATTTTTTTTCGTTTAAATATATTTAAATATAAATACATATATAAAAAATATATGCATACACACATAGATACATATATACTACAATGCATACATATAAAAATACATAAATACATGAATGAATAAATACAAAAATAAATAAATACATAAATGCATACTTTTATACATTTATACATTTATACATTTATACATTTATACATATATACATTTATACATTTATACATTTATACATATATACATTTATATATTTATACATTAATACATTTATTCATTTATACATATATACATTTATACATTTATACGTTTATACATTTATACATTTATACATTTATACATTTATACATTTATACATTTATACATTTATACATTTATACATTTATAAATTTATACATTTTACATTTATACATTTATACATTAATATATAAATGCATACATAACATACATAAATATTTTACACATACATACATTCATAAATAAATTCTATATATAAATTATATTAGATATAAGTTTATGATGTTTTATTTTCTATTCAATTTTATTTGCATATGCATTAGCAGATTATTAGGTAATATATATTTTTTTAAATAGTCTAATTATTTATTTATACAATTTAATAGAATTTTATTAGAAATATTAAAGTATTTTTATTAAAAAAATGTATTTAATTGGTTAATCAAATATGAAAAAAAGTAAATTCTCAAAAATTATATATTATTTTTAATAAAAAAACAAATATATTTATTATTTATTTTAAAAATAGATTAATATTAATAAAAAAATTACTAAAATTTTATATATATTTAAATAAAATATATATATATTCATATATTTATTAATTAACAATTTTTTATTAAAATATATTTATACTTGAAATCAATTTTTTTTTTATTTTATTAAATAAATAATTAAAAATTTTATAATTTGATTGAATTATTATTAATAATATACTTTCTAATATAAATCTTTATTTTAAATAATATATGTTACTAACAATTGTAATTTGTTTAAATAAATAGAATTATTTTTATTTGTTTCATAATTATTCTATCTTTTATTTTGTCTAAATGTAATAATTATACATTTCTAATGCCTATTTTAGCAATTATAAATAATTAACATATAATTAATAAATACTCTATTATGATTCTAAATAAGAGAAAATATTTAAATTTTTAATTATTATATTATTTATATTAAATACATGCTTTAAAAAAATTTGGTTATATTTTTAAATTTGCATTATTTTAATATACCTCGTTTAGCTATTATTAAATAATTAATTTAAATATTTATACATTAAATGATACTTTCTTAATTTTAAATAAGATATATACTAAATATTGTAATATTATTAATTGATTATACCCACTTTTTATAAATAATTTAAAATAATTAATATATTATATTTATATTATAATTTATTTTCGTATTATTTTTTTAAATATTTTCATTTTTTACTACATATTTATCTTAAATTTTATAATATTATATAAATTTAAATATTACTTTCTTTTCAAAATCAAATATATTAAATTTTTGTTTTAGAATGTTATATATTACTCCCTTTATTTGATAATAATTTTAATTTTAACTAAGCATTATAAAATCAATTCGTTTACAATCTAAATAAAATTAATAATATTGAAATTAAAAATATAATTACATTCTTTATTTATATTATTTTATTAATCCAATTTTAATATTAAGAAATTCATACCACCTATTTATTTTAAATTAATGAGTTTAAATTAATCTAAATAAAATTAAATTACCCACTTTAAAGATTTAATTTAATATCTTTTGTTCATAAAAATAAATATATTCATACCCACTTTTTTATGATTATAAATTAAATAAAAATAATATTTGAATATCTATTCTTTTTGTTTTTTACATTCTATTTTATTTAGTAAACATTTGATAAAATAAAAAGAAAAAATTACTATCTTATTGATTTTTTTAGTATTTTTTTTTTTTTTATAAAATGTCAATAATTTTATAACTTACCACCTTTTATAAATATTAAAACCACATAAATTAAAATTTTATATACAATCTATAGCATAAAATTTCAAAACATAAAAGAAAGAGTTTTTTACATACTAATTAGGTTTTTAAAAAATATATTTTAAAATAAATTTAATGAATATTTTGTTACTATCTATATTAAAGTGTATATTCGTTTAAATTGTTATATATTACGCACTTATTAAAATACAATGATTAGAATTTTGGTTAAATATATTTTAATTATAAAATTTTTATTATATTATTTATTTTTTACTTCCTTTTCAATTTGTTAAAATTTAAAAATATAATATCATTTAATGTTTAGATAATTTTACATACTATAAATATTTAAAATATAAAAATTATATCAATATATTTATTTACAATCTATTTTTAATAAAATCATATAATTTAATGATATTTAATTTACATCCTTATTTTATTAATTATTTTAAATATATCAATTTATTTTTTAATTAAATTAATATTAATAATCTTTTTCTTTAAATTTTTACTTTTCTATCTATGTTATAATTAAATATAAAAATTGAATTTATTGAATTAATTTTGGATTACTTTCTATTAAAATAATTATAATTTTTTATATTATTAAAATATTATTTCAAAAACAATATCTTCCTATTTTTTCATAAAATTATATTAATATTTGTATTTTATTTCTTTCATTTTACGAATTTCTAAAACTAAACTGTATTTTTAATTTTTTATCTGAATTTTTTTTACTTAATGACTAACTTAAAGTTATCTCAAATAAGTATTGACTTATTATAAACATTATTGTTTTAATTATTCTTTATATTATTTTTCTAAACTAAGTCTTTTGTTTTGTTCTGCTAATTACTTTTTTAATTATTCGTCTCTTTTTTGTATTCTGCCTTCTTTTTTTAATTTAAAAAAATATTAACTTCTTACCACCAATCCTTATCATCCTTTTTAAAAAAAAAGTTAAATAAATATTTTTTTTATAAATTTTTACAATTATTTTGTTAATTGTAAATATTTTATCCTAATCACGAGAAATAACTTTTTCTTCAATTATTATTTCTTGACTCTATTTCCATCTTTTATTGACAACATCAATATTTTAATTTATTTATTTTAAGCTATCAAGTATATTATAATAGTCTTTATTAATTTTTAATTATTATAAAGCGTTTTTCGTTTCATAAAACTATTCATTTGTTAAGCTTTCTTTAAGTTCATTAAGATTATTTTTAACCTAAAAATAAAAAGATGAAATATAAATAAATGTCAACTTTAAAAAACTTTATAAATTTACATGATAAACCCATTATATGATTTATTCAATTTATTGCAATTAATTATTAATTATTAAAAGATTTTAGTTACCGTTTTCATTTAGTTAGTTTTAATTTAATTATTAATTTTTATTCTCTATCAAATTTTCTACCATCTTAACTAAATCTATAAATTGTATTAATTAATTGTCTTTAACATTTGAATGATTAATTCCATGGCATTATATACATATTAATGAACAAAACTCCTCACCGCATTAAGGATTAATACATCTTTAAAATATATATTTAATATAATATATTTTATTATATATTTTTACATATATATTTAAGGACAATTACTATTACATTTTTAACATTTTTGAAGGTACTAGATATTTAAATAATCCATATATATTAGGATAAATTTAATATAATTAAAAGATAAATATTAATAATTTGTTAATAAATAAATAAAAGAAAAATATAATTTTTTACTTAACAAATATTTATATATTTTATGTATAATTAATAATTATAATAATATATATATAATTCCTCTATATATTTTTTTTCTTTACCTGAAGTAAAAATTAATTTTTAAATACATTATTGATTTTTAATTTATTTTAGTTTAAATTTAAATCGATTTTTAAACATAAAAAATTAAACTACATGTTAACATAAGTCAATCGCATAAGAATAACATTATTATTATGCAATTATGAAGATATTTATAAATTATCGAATTTTTTTATTTTATTTTTACAATGTTAAGAAAGGTATTTATATAAAAAAATTTATAAAGATATTTGTGTATTTATATTTTTTTAATTTAGAAATTTATATAGAGTTAATTAAAAATATTATATAAAATAATTATTAAAAAATTTATTTATAATTTGATATTAATATAAATACTGACTTTTTTATTAAATTATATAGTGTTTCGTTGTAATAAATAAATATAAAAATTTTTTTTGCTTTTTTTTAATTTCATTACATAATCAATAATTTGCTAATTTAAAATTTCAATTTTATATTAAAAACTCAAAAAGAACAAAAAGAAAGTTATATATTATATCAAACCTAAAATTAAATACTTTTTTATAATTTGAAAGAAATTATAAAAAAATTATTTTAGCTAGTTCTTAATCTCAAAAATAATATTGTTTATTAATTTTTTATTAAAAATGATATTAATTAATTCTTTGTTAAATTTAAAAAATTCAATTGTAAAATTACTTTAAAAATACACAAAAGTCAACAATTATTTTCAACAAATAAATATTATTATTCTTTAAATATAATATTTTATTATTTTTAAATAAATTAACTATTAAATATATTTATATAATCAAATATTAATATTATTTTATTTCATAATAAGTTTAAAATAAAATTTATACTTTTAAACTAATTTATAATAATTATTTAAAAAAAATACAAAACTATTATAATAATTTTTAAAAGATTTTTTTAATAAAAAAAACATAAAAAATTATCTAATCAAGATTTAGAAAAATAATAAAAACTCAAAAACAAATATAATTTGATTATAAGAAAAATAAGTAAATAAAAAATTATACTTTATATATATTTTAACTTTATAAATTTTAAAATCAGAGTAACAACAATAAAATCAGTTTCCTCAAACGCAGGTACAGAAAACTAATATAGATTCAGTTCAATCCTAGGAGGTACTTGCCTTTACATAAAAATAATGGACATGATTACTTATTTTCATAAAATAATATAGTAACAATTGGTCTTTACCCATATCTGAAATAATGATTATATGTACAACATAAAAAGTCACAAATCTTAAATGAAAATTTGCATGTAGTCGTTAAAGTGAATTCTAAAAATTCTATAAGTATATATGAAGTGAATTTATACTCCTGTAATAATTTTTATCATAAGGCTTATAGAGCTTCTGATTATACAAAGTTTTATGGAATATTTAAAATGAAAAATACTAATGAAATTTAAAAACTTTAATAGGAGAAAATTTATGCGACAGATACCATGATTTTACCCTAAATGAAGACAAATCTATGGTAAATTGGGATGTATCTTAAATTACAAAGTGCAAAACTGCAAAAAAAACTTGAAGGAGGATTATATAATATTAATTTTATATCTAAATGGAGTTTTATTTAAAAGACTAAGGTGTTTCTTAAGAGACCAAATCGATACTTATAAGACTATCATAACTTAACTTTAAAATTATTCATTAAATCAAATCTAAGAATTAAAGCAAAAATTTTTTCGAATTATCTAGTAAAAATAAAGGCGAACATTAGAGAATTAGAATGTAAAAAGTTGCAATCTTCCTTGTAATTAATTATATGTAAAGTCTTTAAGCTTAGGAATGAGTAGAAATGCCCAAATATATATTTGATGAGTAGTGGATGAACACTTTTAGGGAAAAGGTGAAAAATATTGAACTAAATACAAAAAATTGTAAGAAATAATAATTAATTAGCTAAAATATAAGAAAAAATAATACATTATTATAATATAAAATAATTTTTAAGATTAATGAAAACAAAAAAAAAGTATTAATTAACATTTGTTTTATATAAAATGATTAATTTAATTTAACACTAATCCTAAATTAAGATAAAATATTAATAAAAAAATTTATATATATTAAAAAATATTTATATTTATTTATTTTAATATATATATATATATATATATTATATATATATATATTAAATAAATATATATAATTTTATATTAATTTAAAATTAAATATCTTAAATCTTATATAATTAATATATAAATAAAAATACTATTTTCATTTTTAAAATAATATTTGAAACATGTTGTTGAAGATTATTTATCTATTTATTATAAATAAATATATAAATATATTTGTATTGGGTATATATTGGTATTAGATATATTTTGATAGGGTAGTTATAGGTTATAAATATATTTGGAACAGGCTTTTGGGTTAGGGTTGGGGTTGGGGTTGGGGTTGGGGTTGGGGTTGGGGTTGGGGTTGGGGTTGGGGTTGGGGTTGGGGTT
>NW_004086077.1:0-7259 GCF_000220395.1 Ichthyophthirius multifiliis
AAAAAAAAAAAATTCGATTAAATATATATATAAAAAAAAATTTGTTATTATAAATAATATTTATTTTAAAAATACTTATTTTTTAATTGGTATTTTTAAAAGATTTTAGCCTATTATTTTAAAATTTTATTCATCGCTTTTTAAAATATCTAATTTTTTATTTCTTTCTTCATCATTAATATCCTTTTTAAAAAAACTTTTTGTTATTTAATTTCTTTTTATCGAGCTTTGTTACACTTTTTAGTCTTGAATATTATCAATTTATTATAAATATATAAATAACATCACATAAATTATAGTATTAGCAACTAAAGTCCACACAGAAGCATAGAAATACCAAACATTTATATTAATCACTTTATATATTTAATTTATGTCATTAACAAGAGTTTATTTTCCTTGTGTTTAGCAAAAACAAATAAATTATTGAATTTGATTTTAGTCATTAGTATTATATAAAAGTATGCAATCTTTATAAATCCATTTGCCTTAAATATTTTATATGCAAATATAATCTCCAACATTATAAACTGCCTCAGATAAATTGTACATATTGAACAATTGAATATTAATTTGTATTTATTATTAATTATATTCAAAATTTATAACCTTATCATTTATGATAAAAGGATGATTATTTGAGTAAGGGAAATTATCATCATATTTTATTACAGATGAAGGATATTCTAAATAATTTACATAGTATTATAAAGATTCTTAGTTTTTATCTATATTTATATCATCATGGTAAACATTTGAAAGTAGTTTTAAATATTTTTCTTTTAAAACCTTATATGTTGTTTTTTGAGCAAAAACTATATTTAGAATATTTATAGGATTTTCGTTTGAAATCTAAAACGCATTCAATGATTACACTATGATTTTCATTATTTACATATATTATATATCTAATTATGAGTTTTATTTATTATGAAACGATTCTCTATTAACTTATTATATATTTTAAATTATTTATGCTTATGATATGATAATTTATACTGATTAAAAATAATTTTCATATTATGTCATGTCAGAAATTACTATATTTTTAATTATCTTTTATTAATCCGTTACTATTTACTCAACATTATTAATAATTTATTGGATTTTGTCAAATCCTAATTATGATGCTATTTAATTGAGAAAGTTAGAAAATATTAAATTTAATGTTATTTAAGTCTATATAAAATAGTTAAAAATGTATGTTTATTAATAAAAATAGTATTACAAAGTTAGTACCTAATTTAAAATGTCAATATATAATGATATAAACTAAGAATTAGTTTATAATGATAGGACACTCACATGATTAATAAGATCATTAGTAATCATATTAAAATAAATAATTTTATTTTCATTTAAATTATTATTTTAAGTTTAAGTAAGCCAATTATTTATAAACATGTAATATGAAGAACTATCTTAACTATATTGACTTACTGTAATTTATTAAGTTATATTTCTTATTCCTCCTTTTGAATCTTATATTACTCCCATAATTAAGGATACACCAAAAGGTAAAACAGTTTCAATATTATTATTTGGTGAGAAATCAGCTAATAAATGCCTATTAATTATTTATGCATTTAGTAATTCATTATTATAATCTTCTTAATTTTTATAAAAATAGAAAGAATAAGTTAAAGGTAAATCATTATCAATACATTCATTTATTGAAAGAGTTAATTTGTCTTACAAGTTTCTAACTTCAAAATTTACAGATTAGTCAAAAATACAATCTTTGGGAGGGATGTTTGCATATAAAAAATAAGAAATTAATGTTGGTATTATATAATTTCGATTTCTAACTGAAAATTTTAATTCAAATTAATTTTAATTTTAAAAGTCAAAGAAAAACTCCCAAATTTTAAATCTTAATTAGCTGTAATTTATTTACATTATACTTACTTATTAATTCTTATATAATATAACTCCTGTAATTATTAAATCATCAACATTTACATCTTCTTCAAAATCAAATTTAATGAATATTTATTAATTTAAATTTATTGTATTTTAAGTATTATTAATAGAAACAGTAGATTTAACAGGAGCAACGGCATAATCAACCATTTATACGATTATCTAATGAATTTCAGTTACTCCATCTTTTGTTCCTGATAATGTAAATTAATATTATTAATAAGCCTATAAAATATTCTTTTATATGTTAATTTATAAGTTCTATGTAATTGCGGAAACAATTAAATTGTTTGATGAATCTTTGCAATCATTTCCAGTACTGAGATCGATACATTACCATTTTATATTTACTCCATAATTAGTTACTTTTAATTAAATTTTTTCACTTGAAGATAAATTAGGATCATCTATTATTGCTTAGAGATCAAAACTTTAAGAAAATTATTATTATCTATTTCCTCCTAAAATTTAAACTAAAATAGGATTCGAATGAACATAAATTGAAAATAATATTTATTTAGTAATTTAAGGATCAGATTTTAAAGAAACAATGATTTATATAATATATGTGGTATTCACTTTCATAATAAAAGGTTATATTTAAAATTAAAATTATGTTCCTTTAATTTATTATATGGAATCAATATTTAATTATTCAGTTAAATTATCATTTTATTTTATCTATACTTCATAAAAATTATTTTCTTATTGATAATATATTTTTCCATCATCATCACATTATAAAAGATTAAAATTAACAATAATATTAACTTAATTATTTCTATAAATTTTATTAGGAATTGATTTTACCCTTAAGTCTATCAAAGAGTCTGGTAATGTTTAATATGTTATTTTTGCAATTGCTGCTTGGTTAAACTAGGTAATTAAATATACTTAGAATTAGTATTATCCGTTTTTTTTCAGTTTTAAAGGTTGTATTTCTAAAAACAATTAGTTTTTTTATTATTATATTTACTTATTTATTTAAGTTATTTCATTTTCCGTAATCACATCTGAGGAAACAAGCGTCCAAATAATTTATTTTAATTTTCTATTTCCACAATTAGAAACACTAGATATTCTTATTTATGCTTATTAACATATTGAAACAGGACCTGTTTAAGTTAACTCAATAACTGGATACGTGTCTAAAATTACTTTTCCAGTTATTTGTTAAAGAAAATTAGGGCATTCAAATCCATTATTTATTAGTTTGAATACACCAGGTTTTATTTTAATTATGTCGTCCTTAATAATAGTACTTACACTATCAAGTTTAACTGTAAGGGTTTTTTAATGTTCATCAAAAGAACATAAAATATTTCCTTATAATTTAGAAAAAATAAAAGATTAATCCAATGTTTCCATACAAAGTTAATTAGTAAATTATAATTAAGAATCATAATCTTATAACTCTAAATTTATAAGAATTAATTTAATTTATAAATTAGTAAAATAATAACCAAAATCTATAATTAAAGATAATAAGTCATCGCTAAACTATATTTTAGTCATTATAGTTAAGCATGAATCACATTATATATTTAAATTTAATTAAAAATAATAAGGAGTTAGACACGTAAGACATTCATTAGCACTGCATGTAGCACATCCACTTGAAAAAGCAGAACACATAGTGCAGGCTTAATTGAAATCTTTAGGATCATAAGAATATTAAGGACAAACACATTATTAAGGAACTCTATTTTAAAAGCAAGTATCACAACTAATGTCATTAGAACAAGTTTCACATTTAGCTAAGCAAGCTATACATTATCTATTTACTGTATTTTTCCATTTTCCTGGAGGACAATCATTTACACATGAATTTTCATCTAAAAAACGTAACGGTAAACATTCATGGCAAATATTATTATCACAAGTAGAACATCCAAAAGATATATTAGAACAAGCAAAACAAGCTTATTAGTAATTTAAGTTATCGTAATTATGAGCAAGACATCCACAATCAGGTGGTACTCTATTCTGAAAGCAAGTGTCACAATCGGTTGCATTAGAACAAGTTAAACATTTATTATTACAATCATTGCAATTTCTAGTTATAGAATTTGCATATTTATTGATAGGACAGATTAAAATACATTAAAAATCATTATAAAAATATCCAATATTGCATAAATCACAGGAATTTCTTTTCGAATATTATTCGCAGTTTGCAATACAATTGAAACACCTACCTGCTTCTAAATACTAACCTACTTAACATTCATTACAAGAATATTCGTTATCGCATCCAACGCATTCAGACATGCATTCATTAGCATAAATTTCAAATTCATTTATACCTAAAGATTAATAATAAGGAGCTTTATCCAAGTTATTAATAAATTTAATTTTAATATTTTAATTATTAGTATCATATTTAAATAACGTACTTTCCAGTAAATCATAGTCTGCTAGTCCACACAAATTACTTACTGCGGAACTTTGTTAAACTATATGTGCTTTATTTCCATCTATTTAAGAAGTAAATTCATTTGTATAATTCCATTAATCAATCAATATATATTTATATTTTATAGTATATCTATATAAAGGTTTAGTTGATTTAATATTAATACTTATAATGCAATTTTATCCGCATATATTATATCCACCTAAAATTGTATATTTACCACATGAATAAGTATAAGTACTTCCAACAAGTCCAGTCAATTAAAAACCACAACTTTCTATATCTTTTAGATTAAAATTACCGAATAAACATCTTTTTAACAATACATATTTTTGAGAATAAACTATTGAAATTATGAGTAATATTATTAAATAGAAATTTTTCCTCATATTTGATTTTATATTCATCAATTATAATTTATTAAATGCTATTAAATTTTTTACAGATAATATTTAATTTAATTATTATATTTTTTCAAATGTATATTGTGTTATATTAAAGTTTAAAAATAAAATAAAAAATTAATATTTTCTTAGATATTTATTATATAAAATTTTTCTCATATAGCAAATAATAATAATAAAAAAAAGTTACATATAAAAATTATATAATAATTTTTATATTAAATATTAATTAATATTTTTATTTATTTATTTATTTATTAAATCTTAAATTATAAATAATTATTATTAAATATTAATGATATGTAATAAATAATAATAATTAATAAATAAATATATAATATTTAATATATTTAAGTTTTAGTTATTTATTAATAAAAATAATTTAGTATGTAATTTAATTTTAATCTCATTATTTAATTTTAATCTCATTATTTAAATTAATCTCATAAAAAAAAAAAAATATTTTTAACTTTTAATAAAAATATATGAAAAAAAAATAATACATATTAAATTTATAGAATTATAAATATATAAAAAAATTTTTATATAATTAAAAATAATAATTTTTTATATTTTTTAAATAATGCATATATAAATATTTAAAAAATAAAATAAATAAATATTATTATGAATATATAAATACATATATATAAATATATAAATTAATAAAAATTAAATATATAAAATAATAATAATATTTTTATTTCTTTAATTATAATTACATTAAAATTAAAGTTTATATTATTACAAAAAAATTAATTAAGTATAATAATAATATATTAATTTAATTTTATTAAAATATTATATATTATATTTATATTTATTTTTATACTAATCAAATTTACATTTAAATAGAAATTATTATATTTTATTAAATTATATTGTATTTTTATAAACAAATAAATAAAAAAAAATTATATGATAATTAATTTTATTTAATTATTTATTTTCATTTTTTTTACTTAATTATTTATTTATTAATGAATATATTATATAATTAATTTATTTATTTAAAATATTTTTTAATAATAATAATATTATTATTATTTATAAGTAATTTTTTTATTTTATTCTTAATTATTATTTATTTGAATTATTGTTTTAAATGTAAAATTTAAATAAATTTGTATATAATTATCAAATGAAAAATTAAAAAATATATAAATAAATAATTAAAATATTATCTATAAAGTTATGTATTTAATTTTAATATATATTCATCTAAATTAAAGTAATCAATATTTCTTAATAAAAGTTAAAAAATTTAAAATTATTAATGTTGTCAATTTTAATATTTTTTTTTATATAAATTCATTAAAAAATTTTCTAAATTAAAAATATTAAATAATATCATTTAAATTCTGTAGCATTATTAATTTATTTATCTAGAAACATATTGAATAAATAGTTTATATTTAATAAATGCAGAAATAATTTAATAAATAAAGATATCAAAAAAAATTACCGAAAAATAAAAAGGCACCCAATTATTTTATTAAGTATAAAACTTATTTTAAATATTAATACAAATAATGAAAAAGCTAATTATCACTATAATATTTAAAATGAGATAAATCAAAAATTTAAATATTCTTTTATTTAATTTATATATGCTTTCTATAAAAATAATAAATAAGTTAATACTTAATAATAATAAAGAATTAGCTTGTATTATTAAACAAGTTTTTAAATCATTAAATAAAATAGAATTAGCAATAATAAGAATATTATATTTTGTATATTAGCTTGTTAATCTAAAAGGCCTACTTAAAAATTAATTAAAAATGGTAAATATTTAAATTATTTCATGAAAAATTATAAATTAAACAAATCTATTTTTTTAAAAAAAGTTTTACAAAATAATAGATTCCTATGCCTAATTACAATCTATAATTTTATTATTTATTTGTTATAAGGAGCTATTTTTAGTTAATATGTTTGATTCGACTGTTTATCGCTATTATTATTCTGATTAACTAGTGTTATTTTGACTTTTATATATATATATGCAACTATCATTTGTTTTTTCTTCATATTTATAGTTAATATTTACATTTTTATTATTTATTTATTAGTTTTATTTAATTTGCAATTGATTTAAACAAGCTTAATTTTTTTTTCTTTTAACTAAAGTATTTTTTTAAAATAGAGTCATATTCTTTTACAGATCTTTGGTTTTATTCTAATTTTTTTTATTATATATACCATCTTATTAGTTATTTTATAATAAATCAACTTTACTATATTTTTAAGAATATAATTTACTAATTTTACGCTAAATTAATATTTCTATCTTATCTACTGTTATTTATTAAGTATTTTATTTTTATTAATTTTCAGTTATTGGCGTATTATTATATTAACTTTCTATAGTAGTATTTGATTAAACTTTTTTTAATGTAATTTTTTTTATGTTTTCTCTTCTAATTTTTCAGATTATAACTATTTTTATATCTAAGAACCTAATAAATTAATTTATTATGTATTGTTTTCATTATTTACTAAATTATTTTAAC